>NC_041395.2:203288133-203343133 GCF_900747795.2 Erpetoichthys calabaricus
CCGTGGAAAATTCATAAAGGAATATGCAAATGGAAATCACTCTGAAAGTAGGAGCCCTCTCACCTTCCAGGAAAGAAGGAAGTGCATACATAAAATATAAAGAAGAACTCAGGATTAAAAATATATATATATATTTTTTATTTTAACAGTGTGGTTAATCCCTCGGCTGGTTAATGCGAGGCCAGTTAAGAGGGATTGTACTGTATATAAATATATATTGTACAGTCCACAGTATTTTGGGGTATTTTCCACATGGCTTGGAGCCCCCAGCTCTTGCATCATCCCACACAAAGATACCAAGAGGTCTGTGGTTATAGGCAGACTCCCATGACTCCTCAGATTTCATATTTGGTCTATTGTGCTGTGGACTGAACAGACTGCACTGCTCCTCATGAATTCAAGGATCAGCTAACTGTCTAAAGTTTTCAGTCTTCCACACATTTTCTTTTGGAGCACAAGGACCAGAGCCAGTCAGTTTATTAGGCGACAAAGGCACCCACCACTGGTACTGTTATCTGAGTGGCACCATTTATGAAAGTTGGGGAGCACGCACTCTGGATGCCAAGACGAGGACAACACCCATGCCTCCAGGGTTGTGATGGGGGCACTGTTTGGGACCCCCACCCCCAGGTTGTAGAAGTGTGATAAAAATGTCCGTGGGATGTACACAAATGGGCACCATTTGTATTTCTGAAGGAGCCCCACCCAGTTGTCAAACTGATGAAACTGAGTGGCTTTAACTGAAAGTAAAATTGCACATGCTCCGTACACCAAGTGGTACGTACTCAAAATCCTTAATAGTGCCGTTTGTGCTATTGAAGGGGCACGCATTCCAGACACTGTGGGGGAACCACAGGTCATCGAATTCTAATAATACCAACTACCTGCTATGGACCAAGAGGGGCACTGTCTGTCAATCCTGCCTAGATCTCCAAAATTTGCTTCAATCTGATGCACTGCATGGCCCCAGGAGTTGCTGTGTCTTTTAATAGAAAGGCACACCATACTTCAGATGTAGTCTCATTACACATTTACAGAGCTGAAGCACGAAATCCATTATTTACACCTAACAGGTGTAACACTGACACCCTACACTTCTTTTTTTTTAAACTGACAATGAGAATGTTGTACAACATAAATATAAAAATTCTCCCAAGTGTTGGCCCTACCATTGTTCTACTGGTCCTCAACTGTGTTTTCTGCCTCCTCAGTATGTGCTGTTGCTTTAATTATGGTGTCATCTGCAGATTGCACAAGTGGTTAAGATGGCTTGTCACATGCCATAGGAAATGAGCTAAAGGGTCCTGAGGAGTGGAGCCAGTTGACTTCTCACCACAGTAACGCAGCATAAAGGTACGCTTGAGTGAAGGTACAAGGTGGTGGGGTGACATTTTATGAGGCAGTGGTAACCATCACTCCCAAAAATGTGCAGCAATAGAAGGTCCGCCTCTGAAAGGAGGGTTCAGCCAATCCGCTTCCCAAGCAGCTCTGTAACAATCCGAGGCCCCGGCGGACTGAGCCGTGTTTGTCAGAGGCAAAACCAGTCAAGCCTCATTTTTTTTTTTTCTTTTTCTCCCTGCATGAAGCCACTGCCTCCAGCAAAACAGCCTGTCTATTTTTAAAACGTGCTGATAGGAAACATTTTGCAAATGTAAATTCAAAGGGGAGAAGCTGAAAGCAGGTTGGCTCAACTGCCCCTCCAGCCCACTTTAAAACACCTGCTTTGTATCCAGTTTAGTGAGAACTCCTTATTAGAACTGCTTCTGAAAGGTATGCCAGCAAGTGAACATTATGGGCCAGGCTTCAAGAAAAGTTACAGTACACTGTGTACTGTGAATATTATCAAAATGGCTGCAAACTACAGAATTTTACTCAATTGAACATGGACAAAAGCTTCACATTTTAACAGATGTGTGCTTACAATATTTCACCCTCAGCTCATACATGTGAGCCTAAGTTTGGCCGCAACCCTTGCAGCTCACAGCGCATGTCCTGAGAAGATCCTCTTCATTTAGTGCACATTCACAAAGCCCTGCTGAACATTCATGCTGAGGACACCTCGCCCACCATGACTGCCCCCACCTGCTTTATTTAAACTCCCTTCAATATCATTCCTCCATTCTGTTGTGCTAAGTATAAGAACTCACACAAAAAGAAAATGAGATGGAAATCAGAAAACCGAGCAAGGATCCAAACCGAGTACTCAAAAACACTGTGGCCAAAACTAGAATTGTAGTCAAGAAAAACAGAATTGGAGTCTTTTTACAGGGAGTCGTACCCACAGAACTGAGGTTTTATCCACAATCTCGGATGCAGACGCTGACTTTTGAGCCCTTAATTGTAATGGTGTTATACCAATGGCGCTCTCCTGACTTGTTTCCCAGGCAACTAATAACATGGCACCTGTGGAAATGACGCAAGATAATACATTTTTTGAGATTTTAATAATTATTAAAAAAATCAATGTACAATTTAAACTCTACGTATATCAAAACCTCAAGAGGGTGTAAAACATCAGGGCTAACTGTAACAGAAGTGTAGAAAGACAAATATGTGCAGTGGATTCTGAAAGCATTTATTTTCTGCACACCTTAATGTGTTGATCTCCAACCTGAAGTGAAACTGATTTATTGATTTCTTGTCTTGGAAGGTTCTCGACGTTCAATTGAATTCTAGGAATCCTAACGGCTCTATATAAAATGTCCATTTACAGAATGATTTGTCAGCTCTAAATCCCAATTAGTCTAGCTAAAACTCTCAACACATCAGAAGCCACGTCTTTGCCTTTGGACTAGAGGTTTCATGTATGCTAACCAACTCACGAGGAACTGACCACATCAAGGCATTTTCTGATTTGGCTGCTATTGTTAAGTGTCCCATCCAGAGTTGCTTTCCAGTCTCTTGCACAGTCATGCTAGGACAGGCCCTGACTGGGGCTAAGCAGGTCAGCTTCGGTGGGTGGCTGACTGTAAACCTCAAGGGTGTCAGTTTAAGTGCTGCCTGTGTGAACGTAATGGAGTCCTGCTAACTGTCTGTGTTCTACAAGAAGAAAATACACAGTGGATTCTGGATGTGCTCAGACCCCTTCACTTTCTGCACACTTTATTGTGTTGCCAATTTCATTTTCAATGGAAACCTATGTCATTTCTGATCATGAGTCTACACTCAATAGCCCATAATAACAAAGTGAAAGGTGTGCAAATGTATTAAAAATCAAAAGCTGAAACCTCTCATTCATACAAGTGTTAAGGCCCTTTGCTGTGGCACGCTAAATTGTGCTCAGGTGCATCCTGTTTGCTTTAATTATCCTCAAGATGTTTCTAGAAATTGATTGGACTCCACTTGGAGAAAACTGAATTTAGAAAGGCACACACCTGTGTATCCAAATGAGGTCCCACAGTTCATACTGCATGTCAGAGCAAAAATGAATTCATGAAGTCCAAGGAGTTGTCAGGTTAAATTGTGGCGAAGCAAAGATCAAGGTAAGGCTATAAAACCATTTTGAAAGTGTTGAGTGTTCCCAGGAGAACAGCGGTCTCAATAATCGTGAGATAGAAGAAGTTTTTAACCACCAGGACTTTTTAGAGTTGGCCATCTGCAGTGGTGGACCTACATAATGGGGTCCCCTTCACTATTAGCAGCGAGGTCTGGGTAACCACTGTTATCGTCTTTAATGGGGTTGTTCCACAATGCCAATTTTTTGATTTAAGCACAATGACTGCAAGCAAAGAAATCTACTTTCATTTTCTTGAGGATGGCTAGCCTAAGATAAATGATTTTAATCAAAAATTTAATTTTGATTAAATTAAATGTTAACATTATTAATGTTAACATAATGTTAACATAAATGTTAATAATGCTTTAAATATTTATAACTATCCCTATATATACAGTATATACAATCCAACGTCTGTCTGTCTATCTCTGCTTTTCACGAGAGAACTACTTAACGGTTTTAGCTCGGGTTTTTTTCCATCATTTGCTTGAACATCCCATTGATTTTGGGACCTCTCTAATCATGCTAAGTATCATAGTTCACTGGCGGCACCAATTTATTTGCGCAAATCCGAGAGACACACAGCGAGGCGAGGCCCTCCTCACTCACACACTATCCTTAGGGTGTATCTTACATCCGCTTAGCTAGTGAACGAGAGAACTACTTAACGGATTTAGATCGGGCTTTTTTCTAGAATTTGGTTGAACATTCCGGTTGATTTTGCGACTTCTCTCATCACACTAAGAACCATAGTTCGCTTGTAGGAGCAATATATTCGTGCTAATCTGAGACATAGACTGTGGTCCGAGAAGAGGGGGAAGAGTGATGTCAGGAGTGGGTGCCGGGCAGGGTCCTCCTCACTGTCCTGTTTCACTACTACACGGGCGAAGCCACAGGGGATGGCTAGTATTAAATATATTTAGAAAGAAACATCCTTAATTTGAGCTTTTTTTTTTATTTATGGCTAGCCTGTACAATACTTTAATAACCTTTTGATTTTTATTTTAACTATTTTGTATTGAATTACATTGTATTAGTTTAAAAAAAACCTACTCATACAGTAGACACCCTATTTTTTTAAGTAATGTGGATTAAAGTCTCCTCAAGGATTAATGGCTTAAGTTTCATAGTAGATCCTTCCCCGTCCATCTGGCCGATCTGAGTAACTGGGTAAGAAGAGTCACGGTCAGGGATGTGACCGAGAACCTAATGGTCACTCTAACACAGCTTCAGAATTCCTTTGCTAAGATGGGAGGACCTGTCAGAAGGGTGACTGTGTCAACAGTACTCCATCAATCAGACATTTGAGGTAGAATAGATAACTCCCACTTGGAGTTTGTCAAAAAGACTATGGGAGCTTTAAGAAGATGACACTGCACTTCATGAGGCAAAAATTGAACTTTTTGGGCAGAACCTCCAAGCCTTGTGTCTGCTGAAGACCAGACACTGCTCATCACCTGCCTAACACCCTTCTAATGGTGAAGCATGGCGGTATGTGGGCTAAACTCAGTAGCAGGGACACGGAGACTGGTCGGAATTGAGAGAAGGATGAACACGGCCAAATACAGGGAGGTCCCTGAAGAGTGCATGTGACATCAGATTGGGGTTTGACAGTCTAACTTTCAGCATGACAATGGCCCAAAGCATACAGCCAAGCCAGCACTGGAGTGGTTTTGAGCTGCCAGACTTGAACCATATAGATCATCTGTGGAGAGACCCGAAGCTGGCAGTTTACAGACACCCTCAAATTCATTGGAGCTTGAGAGGGTCCGACAAGAAGATTGGGAGAAACCACCCACACCTAGGTGTGCAAAGCTTGTAGAGACTTACAACAAAGACTCAAAACTGTAAATGCAGCCAAAACAGCTTCTACAAAGTACTGACATAAGGAACTAAATACTTGCATAAATGAGAGATTTCAGTTTTTTAATTTTCAATAAACTTGCAGACCGTTCTGTTTTCACTTTGTCATTATGGGTTATTGAGTGTAGACCAAAGATTAAAAATGGCAAATTTGTCCTTTTAAAATGAAATCTACAACACAATAAGGTATGTAGATAGTGACCGGGTCTGTGTAATCCCCTGCACGTCTTACAGCTCCAGAAAGAGCCTTGGGATTGCGTTCAGGTCTGACAAGTGCTATATAAAAGGTTCATTTTGGGCCAGCTAAAATACATCTGGGAGGCTATCACAGCAGATGTTTCTCATTTACAGTTCACTTAAATACTCAGCAATTTCCCACACAAACGTATTTATTTGGGATTCCAAAGCAGAAATAACGGGGCTCCCAGTTATAGCACCACCACAATGGTTTGAATGTTGTGCCTGAAGTAATGGAGGAGAAATATCTGGCATAACCCATCCACTTCACACCAAGGGGACGATCAACCACAAAATGTCTCAATGCTTAAGCTAAAAAGAAATGAGTGGTATGGCCTCCCCACGTAGGTCTCAGTGAGAATGACACATTCAAGGAGAAGTATGAGAAGTGGGGAAATGGTGAAAATGCGTTATTTTCTGAGCCCAACTTTTTCAGGTCATGGGTGGCACAAGAACAGGTGCCAAGCCTAGAACCTGCCATTTAATCACAGGACATATTCATGCGGGCGACTTTGGAGTTTCTAATCAATGTAACACACACATCTCTGGGCTGCCCAAGCTGAGTACACAGGGAGAACCTGCCCCAGTCACTGAGGGACCTCAGGGCTATGGTGATCCCCCCAAAATGCAGGCCCTGCCGACTTCTCGCCTTTAATGTTCCGATGAAGGCAGTGCCTATGACACTCCACTCCACTCCTCAAACCGGTTTTTCCTGAAGATTTGCTTTTTGGTTCATCGTCAGCAAACAGAAGTAAAACAAATGAAAATGAAATTAATGTTGGTGAAGAGCAGCGAGTTGTCGGAGGGCAAGCGGCCTGAAGGACATGAGAAAGAAATGCTAAAGGTGAGCGATACATGGGGCTCCGAGCGGGTGGGCAGCCTTGATTTTACTTACTTTTAATAGGGGCTGCGCACTTTGCTTATGGATCCCAGGGCGCTTTTCCACACGCGTCATGGAGAGCGCTATATTATAAAGCGACGGGCAGAAATGACAACGAGTCGCCAAGTTAGGCGAGTTCGTAATGTCTGCAGGCACGTGCAAGATCTCCATTTTACCAAAGCGATGACGACCAGCCTCGAGGGCGCAGTGGTGAACCGAGTGTGACAGTCAGGTAGCCGATAGCGGGTACGCCAAATGTGGGAGAACTTTGGGTTCGATTGCTTGGCCGTTCTTGATGGCGCGGGCCCCGGGGGTCTTGGAGCTAAGGGGGAGGTGGTATTTTCGTCACACATTTCATAAAACTGAAATGCCATCTAAGATGGTTGAAACGATAAATACTACAGTTGTTATGGGAACTAGTAAACTTTACGTGCTGAGTTTCTTCAAAAGGTAGGCAGTTACAAATGCGGTGCACGTCTGCAAATGAGCGCAGACTGCTTGCACGCCACTGGGCAAAGAAATCGGTGGCAAAATCCAAGGAAAGGTGGCGGGTTACGGGAGACCTGCAGATATCTATTATAAAAAAAAACTGATCAGTCTGGGGCAAAGAAGCAGATTGGCAGCGCACACCGTACGGAAATAGTCGGCGAGAAGTGCGGGACGCGGCGTGAAGCTGCATGACTGACGAAATTTACGGCGCTCTTGACCTGACAGGTGCAGAGATCGCCGAGTAAGAAAATAAGAAGAGCTGCCATTTCCTCATGCCGATCGAAAGCAAAATAAAGCGCAAAAAGGGTAATCGGTAAACACATGCAAGTCCAATCAGTAGAGGGGCCGAGACGAGCTTCGGAGAGCGCAGTCCCTTTAGAGGGCTCGCCACGTACGACTGAAATGCCCAACAGAGTGAGCTACACAAGTGCACTGCATTCTCGATACTATAGCGACTCGTGAGTTTAGGGAAATGAGCCACACTGCCCGAGTGACCGACGACTGGGCATTGGGCAAAGACCAGCAACGGGGAAAAGGCTCTAGAAAATGGGGGGAAATATGGGCAGAAACTGAGTAACTGGCACACATCTGGACAGAAGAGAAGAAGAGGCAGTTCAGTTTTCAAACCAATGGTTTGTTTAATACGAGAAGGAAGAATATCGACCAGGTGAACCAGCGGAGCCCAATGACAAAACCATTTCTTCAGAGTGAACTCACGTAGTAGCTGCTTAATGGGTGACGCCTTAAAACATTTGAGTAAAGATTTCATCACGCAGAGGTCTGCGGATAAGTGGGGCAGGCAGCCGCGCTGTCAGATTTCGCAATGGCTTTTCAACGCAACGCCCTTCCATTATATTTAATAAACGAACACCTCTACACTTTGCACTGCCTTCTTATTGACTGGTATTATTATTCAAGTCTTCTCTGTGTGGATCAGGTGGATTTACAGTGCTAAAATGGCCCTGCAACTCCAGAGGCTGTTTCTGCCTTGCACTTGATGCTTGCCAGCTTCCCTGCAGCCCTTCCCTGAATAAATGGAGGTTAGAAAGATGGAGGGATGTTGCTAGCCCACCTTACTTAAATGGTCATTTATACTATTTATAGTTGAGGAGCTGTCAGAACATAATATGTATAGAACAAGACAACATATTTATATACAGTACTTGCCCTCTTTCTCTGTGTATATATACTGTATATATATATAGTTAGTACATATACACATACACACATATATGCACCAAATATAATTTTGTTATTTTGTGCTTAGGTTTAACTGTATTACAATTATAACACATACAGCATTTTAGGCTTTTAAATTGAAATGCACTGCAAAAAACTAATCTGAATGAAAAAGTGACATGGCAGGGCAAGGGGAGATATCCAAATTCCTGGGTTCAAACCCTGCTCTGGTCACTGGCAGCCTTCCGTATGTTCTTTCTGTACCCATTTGGGTTTTAGATAGATAGATACTTTATTAATTCCAAGGGGAAATTCACATACTCCAGCAGCAGCATATTGATAAAAACAAAATTAAAGAGTGATAAAAACGCAGGTGTAACAGACAATAACTTTGTATAATGTTAACGTTTACCCCCCCATCGTGTGAAACGTTTTCTCCAAAGTAGGAAGGAAGAAAGAAAGAAGAAGAATGAATGGATGGAGTCAGCAGCCATACCACATGCACTTCAGAAGAGTTGAAGCTAAGCATGTTCAGATCTGGCCAGTATTTGGATGGGAGACCATCTACGAAAAGCTTGATTTGTTGCCGGGAGAAGTGTTGGTGAGGTGAGCAGGTGGCACTTATGCGGAGGTCTAATTGTGGATCCCAGTACAGTGATGGGGACACTTTGCTGTAAAAATGGCGTCATTCTTCAGGTGAGACGCAAAACTGAAATCCTGCCTCTCTGTGGTCATAAAAGATCCCATCTTAAAAAGTATGGTGTATCCCTATGTCCAGACTACATTGCCCACCACAGTTCTAGTCATTCTGTCCCATCCCATCTCTAATTGGCTGTCTCTCTCAACTTCACCACCTAACAGGTAATGTGAGCGTAATGATGCAAAAGTATCTGCCATCGTATTACCCAGGTGGATGCTACACATCAGTGGTGGTTGAAGTGGCTCCCCACTCACTGAGGCACTCTGATTAGCGAGAAAAGTGCTATATAAATGTAATTAATGAATTAATTGTAGACAGAGGTAAGCTAATGATACGATAGATAGACAGAAGTTCATTCCAGAGGAGGAAAAAAGAAAACATTCATGTTAAACTACCTGGCACATGTAAAGTGGCTCAGTACTGTATGTGTGTGAAGTGCCCTGTAATGGACTGGCATCCTGTCCCGGGTTGGTTGCTGCCTGGCACCTGATAATGTCAGTATAGATACCAACTCCACCTGACCCCGAGATTAAGCCCATTTGCAAATGGGCATGTAGAGATGATTGGTGGGCCTGCGGCCAAGGATGGTGCCTGCCTTGCACAGAAATGCTGCTGGACTTAGCTCCCACTTCAAAAAACCCTGTAATAGAGTTAATGGCCCAGACAATGGATGACCCATCTAATGCTTCAATATGCACTGGCCGTGTAATTCTTGGTAGTCAACCTTCCATTGCATGTAGCACCATTCTCAGTGAGAAGTTGCACAATGCATTTTGGAAATCATCCTTCCCAAACATCAGTTTAGCAGGTTGTCCTGGTCACGCAGTATAGTAGAGATGGAGTCTTTGATGACCACCACCATTGATTTGAATGATGTCACACCAAAGTAGTTCAGAGATTAAAAACACAGCATTTAAAAGTAGACAAAACAAAGAAAAAAGAATGCTGAATATTTACAGGATGAAGAAATGGGAACTCATAAATATAAGTGAGCATATCAGAAATAAAAAGTGAAGTATTCATAAACGTTTGCACCTTGCATTTTTCTGATGGGCCGGGGGATGCTTTTCCAGAAGTCTCCTTCACTTTATACAAGCAGTCGCAGCCACTGCCCAGTGTTGAGGGGCAGCAGGCTTTCTAGGTTTGTATGCACATTTATCTCTTTGCTGTTTCATTGCTCTCCCTTTGAATAAAATAAAAGTAACTAGGTGTATTACAAAGAGATCCGGGGCACAGTGGTGCACTGCCACCTCACAGCACCTGAACAGCCACTCAACTCTCTGTTGTGGTGCCACCTGCGCCATATGAAGGATGGTCTTGCCATCCACAGTAAACCCCTGCTTTAACAATAGCAAAAGCATCAAATCTCTGTGAACCAGAAAGGAGAAAAAAAAAAAAAAAGGACAGACCATTACACTTACAAACTGAAGACAACCAAAAACGACAAATTAATGAAATGAATCATCAAAGCCCAACCTGTAACCAGACATATAAACACAATCCAAAACATAAATGATTCTTTATCCTAGAAATGGATAAACATGAGTGGCACCAGTGTCCTGTTCAGTAGTGCACTGGCTCCTGTGTCTCGTGTAACTGCAGTGCGCCCAGAACTGGTGAAGACAGGAATGAGGAAAGGGAGGGTGTTGGCTTATGTGGAATGTAAGGAACTAAATATTTACTAAAAAAAAACAAAAAATAACACACGTGCATTCTTGCAGGCTTCTCAGTCTTTGTATTCCTCATTCACACTTGAAAGTAGGTGCATCTCTGCAAAGGGGGCTCTTGGGTGCAGCTGGTGAAGGTACGGCCCTCATGTTTTCCCAGATTGAATTGCAGAGACTCCCACTGTGCCCTCAATCTGTCTCATCTCCTCAGGCTGCAACCTTCAGTGATTAAAGTCTGTGAACCCAACCAATACTGTGCAGTGCCAGGGTGCTGCCATTCAATGGGTACAGGTCAGGTTTGGTTGTTTTTTTTTTTCTTTTTTCAGCACGTGCCTCACACATGAAGGTGAAGTCCTGTATCAGGCCAGGCACCCTACTTGAAACAGTGTCTGAGATGAAACTGTCTGTGATAAATTTCAGTCATTGTTTCTGGTAGAGTGAATGACTGCCTCTCTGGGAAGAGCTGAAGGAACAATAAAGCGCAAGAGTGACAGAAGTCCTCACGGGGGTGATACCAGGTAAGGCAGGGAGAAAGCAAAGGAGCTGCCAGTCAACAGCAGGGATTCAGATGTTCGACTGACAAAGCTTCCATGTTTGAACAGCCAACAAACATTAATTTCTGCTCCTATCTTCTCCATTTAAATAAATCACTGACTGAAGCAACACAGGAATTCCAAGTAGTGTGTTTTTTTTTCCTTTCCTTTTCCTCTCTTACACAACACCTTGAGTAGCTGGAGCAGCTTAGTCACACAAATGTAACCATTAGACATTTATCCTGGTTCAAACAATTTGCAAAAATGTGAATGCACAAATAGTAATAATCAGAAACTGCAGAGGCAAACTCGGCTCCTGAAGGGCCACAGGTAGTTTTACATCTGCCACAGCAGCAGGTCTCTGCATAATTCAGGTTCTTCTTCTTGCTCTTCTCTTCAATGCCACAGTAAATGTCATTTTGAAAGGAATAGGAATAGGAAAACTGCAACAGCTTCAAGGTTGTTTTCATATTTAAACACAAAGACACTTTCTAAATGATGAGCTTTTATCACTGCAGACTCTTCAGATCCGCTCAAAGCAATGCTGTCCCAAGGATGTCATTTCAGCCATTCCACAAATGTAAAGGGCTTTCTAAAGACAAGCCTTTCAAGCTTGTGTTCCAAAGTATCACAAGTTGTGTTTGTGCAGAGGTACCTCTGGAATGTTTTTCAACTTGTTGTCTTCAAATGCTGATTACACAATTACACAGCTGGTGGTTATTGCTACTGTGTCACAGGCCTGGCCATCCTTAGCTTGAACCTGTGAGCACACCTACTGTTTGTCTACACCTGGCATGTACATTCTGTGTCTAGATGCATTTTCCTTAGGACTCTCTAGTTTTTCTCCAAATTTGCTGAAATGTATGTGTTAACTGGCATCCCAGCTAAATGCGAGTGCACTGTGCCATGGACTCCTGCTCTGGTCAGAGTGCGCTCCTGCCTGTCAACCAAAGCTGCTGGGCAGGCCTTGTTGCATCCACACTTTTTGCACCATTTTTAATATCCAGAGAAAATGTAAATTCAGTGAATAAGAATAGATTAGAACCTCTCACACATTTTTTCCCCGTTCAAAATTAAAAAAAAAACACTTTATGATTAAAAGGCGCATCAAGTTAAACTGCTAGGTATTTGTCCCTCTGTGTTTAACTGGTTGCTGGTAAAGAATTTTAAGCTCTTCTTGCTTTATTCTTGACAAGTAAAATTACAGACAGACAAAAATGAAAGGTGTTCTGCAATCAATCAACAGATAGAAACTTTTGGCAGACATGCTGGCAAATGGAGAGAGCGCGACAAGCCTATGACAGACAAGACAGAGAGGGACAAGCGTATGACAAACATAGAATGATAAGCTTATGACTAGACAGATATATAGATATGAGCTAATGATAGATAAAGAACTCAAAGCCATAGCAGCACATCATATCATATTCATTTCTGAAAACTCTGATAGTGTACTTGAGTAAATGATTAACTTAAAAGTTCACGTAAAAAACAACTGACCTCAGTAGGAAGTGGTTTGGAGTGAATGCCGTCATCCACACTTGACTTACCTTTTACTGGATGGAGGCCACCCTAACGTTCTTTTCTGTACTCTCCCCAATTTGGTGAACTTGGTGTCCTGCTATATGTTCGGGTCCAATCATGCCAGTTATTGTTACTGATGCAATATGCTTTCTTTGGCCTAACTTGAGTTCATTTGCCAGCATGATTCATAACTGTTAATTAGTAAACATTTAAACAGTGTTACTTGGAGTTTTTATAGACCACTTTTTTTTTTTTTTTTAACAAGTTTCAAATTACGAAAAGCAAAAAAGATAATGAACAATTACCAGACTACAGCCATCCCATTTGTGATATTCATAAAGTTGTTCTTTAAAACACTGGGTCAGAAATAAGACAGAAAAGTGGACAACCAGCCAATACTCATCATCTCTTTATCCACACAGCAGATGACGATAATGGAAAAGCCAAACATACAATACTAGAAATGTATGACAAAGCAAAGTAAGAACAGTAACAAGATACAGGGTTAAATAATTGGTTTTACCAATAGCATGAACATTTGTCTAATTTAGTATTTTGTCTAATATAGTATTTTGCCTAATATAGTATTGCAGTTGGACGCCAGTACCCTTCACCTATATTTTAAAGCAGAATGGCAGGAAATATACATATTTTTAATTTATAAAAATGGTTTCACTTTAGAACACAACTTCATGTGGCAAATAAATACATATCATGATTGCGATTACATAACTTTGACTTGAAAAATACCAAAACTTATTCTTTAATTTCCTCCCTTCTAGTGTTGTGCAGGGTAAAGTGTTACAGAACATCCTTTGAAGACTTTAGTGGCATCTCTAAAGACCTTGACATATTGGACTCCGGCGTAAGAATATTACTGTGTTCTTGTGCTAAAAGGCTTAATGATGGATATGACAGATGCCTCTAAAATTTATATTTACATAAAGGTATCTACACTTCAATACTCAATCCATTGTCATCCATCCATCATTGGACTCAAGGTTGGGGGGGCTGGGGAAGGTTTGGGCAGTGCTATCTCAGCTTCACTGGGCTCGAGGCAGAGCCAGTCCACTGCAAGACATGCTCGCTCACAACTGTCCAAGTCTGAGTGAATAAACAACCTCTATAAAATATGAAAACCAAAGCCCACTTGAAAGATAAAGGAAACACTGGAGCATTCAGTACCTAGTAAAGTGGATTTTTTTTTAATATACAAATATATGTGTGCTCCCTATAAAACTAGAAAGGTTCTCTTATTTTTTTTATATACCAGGTCAACTGAAAGTGCATATAAAATGGAATAGAAATGTTACCCTCAACACTCTTGCATCCTATTGCTTTTGGGCAGTTGGCCATGCTCGCCACCCTTAAAGCAGTGCAACAACTGAACCATTACACCGTTAAATAAGGTAACAGACAACAGGTGCCTTAGTGAACACACACACACACGCACACACACACACACACACACACACACACAAGTGTGCCTTTAGTCATCCATCATTAAAACATTATAATAACTTTAAATCCAGACATTTTTTGAAAGCAGCATTAATTTATTTTTGTTGCTAAGTAAACAAAACAAGAGTTCACCATGTACTTCTGTTTTCACAAACACTTTTACATTATGAAATAAAATATAAAAAAATAAACCAATTATCTCCCTGCACATAGATCTTTTGCCGCTTTCCTGTTACATACTGTAGTTTGAAAGCTTTATGTTATAAATGGCAAAATTTGCTCATTAAAGGGTTAGCACAGTAGGACAGTGCAGGAAGAATCTCTGATCACAAGTTTTCTGCCTCCTGCACTGCAAGTGAATGCTAAATACAGGGTCAGGACCTGAAGAGAAGCTCGGAGCACCTGGCCGTGTTCCTTGGTCCCTTCCCAAACTAAGTGAATACAACAAACTTGGTAGAGAGTGTCAATGGCATTTCCACAGCAATGGCTCCATGTGAAAAATACTCTCATACATCACTGGCGAAAGAAAGAAAGAAAGAAAGAAAGAAAGAAAGAAAGAAAGAAAGAAAGAAAGAAAGAAAGAAAGAAAGAAAGAAAGAAAGAAAGAAAGAAAGAAAGAAAGAAAGAAAGAAAGAAAGAAAGAAACTAACTTATGGGCTCCAGTCCTGAATATTAGCTCACCCATAGAAAGACTTTGGTCAAAAGAAAGCTACACCAAGCACTGGAAACAAAAAAAAAAACAAAAAACTGAACAACGTAACAGAACTGTCCCTTAATTGCTTGCATAGCAGATTGTGCTGCTTTGAGTAAGGCAGACAGCACATAGTTTTTAAATATATTAGTTGCATTCCCAGAAAAACCTTTTATATTTACTGCTACATAACAATTAGGTGGCAGACGATGTATGCACAAATTTAGAATTTTGCTGTTCAGGATTTCTACACTATCGCTTCATGAAAAACCTCTCTAGTTCCACCTTAAAGTGGAACATAACTGACATAATTGGTGGGTATCTATTTTCTATTCAGGCTGGCCAGATGCACCTCAAATAGTGTATCTTTATATACTGCATTTTGTCATTAATTAAACCATACAGTACTCTGTGAAAATTGAATGTTATAAGGAAAAAATGCAGGCATCTGAAATACCCCATTGACTCAACTTAAAACATAAATTTTGTAGAAAATGTTTATCACACTTTTTTCATGAAGGATGAAGAAGGCAAAATAAGCTGCTGAAAAGTAGGAAGATGTCTAATAACTAGTCAGGCCAGCCCAAACCTGGAAGAAAGAGTAGAACGTGGCTGAAGCTCAATTCCTGCTCAAGGCACACAAGACGAGGGGACAAGAAAATGAGCAAAATCACTAGTGTGTGGCTGTCAGTCTCCTGGCATGTCACCAGATGACGGCAGGTTAAAACTGAGATCTTGTGTGTAATGTTCGACACGGGTCCAAATAGGCTGTTAATCAATTCTAATGGCCTTTTGGCTCATATGTATTACTATTTTATATACTAATGTGATAGCAAGATACGTATCTGTACGTCTTAGTACACTGCTTTGTAATGAGCCTTTATCATAATAAAATAAATTTGTAATTCACCTTGTTACCTAGCTTACTTGGTTTTACAAGACATAAAGATCTTTTAAAGGTTCTATGTAAAATAAAATTGAATCACTACATGGAATAACATTACACATTAATTTTGTGTCTAGAAATCACAATAAGTCAAGATACTGGTTGAAAGATTAATGCTAATCTCAAATGAAAACTGGAATTAAACATTGCCACACACGTGCGCAAGGGAGGCAGTTAAAGGGCCTGAATGAGGGCAATTCCACACCAAACCAGGGGGTGGCAGAGTGTACTGACCCTTTCTCTCTTTCCATTGCAGACTGATTACGGGAAATTCCACGTGGTTCTGAGGGCGTCACACTTCCGGTTCCGACCGTGATGACATCACTTCCTGTCCTCTTTTAAAACTGCCATCTTTGCCTCATCAAGACAGTTCTGTTCTGGACTCAAATCTGTACTCAACTATACACAACACTGCAGCCAGGAAACAATAAACGGGTGGCTGCCCCAACTCTTTTTGTGGCACACTTTCTCTTTTTTGACAACATCAATAGCAAAAATATTTGAAAAGCTTAATAATGGGTGTTAAAAAAATTCTCATATTTCTTTACTGAACTCAGAAAGACCAGTTGAAATGATCTCTTTTAACCATAAATAAAGAAAACCTGGGATATTTCTGCATTTCATTCACTGAATCAACAAACCTTCTCAT
This sequence comes from Erpetoichthys calabaricus, assembly GCF_900747795.2. Lineage (NCBI taxonomy): Eukaryota > Metazoa > Chordata > Cladistia > Polypteriformes > Polypteridae > Erpetoichthys > Erpetoichthys calabaricus. The sequence continues at coordinate 203,304,449 of NC_041395.2, forward strand.
TGACTGCTGTAAATTGAGAAGGTACACATTTTATATTTGTTATCTAGACCTCCAGTATATTCTAAAATTTACTATATTTATGTCCAACTATATAGAGCTCCATTACTGTAATAAAAAAGCAGCAATGGCACTGTAGAAAATAATCTCTATAAAATATATGTTGCAAGGTCAACAACAGAGGGCTGTGTAAGCTCAGTATTTAGTAAAGCAATCAAAAGACTAAATGGTAATATTAACAAAATGGTTACTGCATTAGATCTTGTTATTTTTTTTGGGAGAACGACTATGCAAAAAGCAAAAAAAAAAAATTAATAAAATCTGATTAAATATCTTTTTCCATCCACATTAAATATCTTTTTCCACGCACTTTTTGTAAATAAGATAAAGCCAGTCTGGGGTTTCTACAGTTGCTCATGATAAGGGATGTGTAGCTGCTCCAGCGTCCTTTAAGGGTATTGGATAAACGGTCTGCTGCACAGGTGTGCTAATTTTTAAAATTTTTTCTATTTATTGATCAAATATCCTGTAACATTATACTGCAGAAAATTTTTGTACAGTTGACAGAAGCTCCCTGTCTTTAAATAAATAGTTAGGTGGACAGGAAAGCATTGTAAAACTTCTTGCTCTTGTATAAGAGTGTACATGGAAAGCAGCACTGAAGAGAGGGCTTAGCTTAAAGAATATACTGAATCTATTTATTTAAGAGACAAAAAGGCAATTAAAATGTTTTACTATGCATAACATTTCAGTACAGTCTCTTTTATAATTTAATTTCTCATAATGCGAGTCTAAGTTTATTGTCAAAAAATAAATTCAAAAAGAATATTTAGGTTTTATACAGAACAATGTTAAAATGCTTTGTAAAAAGCTTTGGAAAGAGGTTAAAAAGTAAAGAGACAACAGTCTAGTGCAAATTTAAAATAAAAAAATAGAAGAAGAAGAATCATAATGGCAGAAACATACACTACAGAAAGCAGCCATCTCAATAGGCATATTTTAAAGAAAGGTGTGCCCATGATCTTAAGTTCAATAAAATGAAATACAAAGAACTCATTACAGTTAAAACCTAAAAGATTAACAACAAAAAGCTAAGACAAAAAACAATAGCAAGATTTTGCTCACGATTCTATGGCTCAGACTTTTGCTTTCACTGCTTGTTCTGTAAATTCAATACATAGAGACACAGTGAGCTTTGAAGACAGTGCTACTTTATACAGTAAATTATTTTCTGCTACTTATACCAATATTGTTTTCACCATGTACACCCTACTCTCACTGCTTTTTAGCTTAACCTGTTTTGTGGTAACTCAGTAACACTAAGCTACTGTACAGTTTCACGCACAATAACAGTATGGAACTTGATTTGCTGGCACAATATGTACACAGGCATAAATCTATTATTCCTGTGAGAAGCAACCAAGTTTGAGCTACAATGTCAGTCAGAGGCCACTGAAATGCATAGCCAGGCCCAAAGAGCATTCAAGTAAAGATGCCCTCATTCATTTACTGAGAAGCTAGTAAAGTGGAAGGAGAGGGAAAGGCAAGTCCTTATCCACTTGCATATTAACGGCTGATCTTTAGTTTATTGGGCAAGCAATATGGATTCAGAAGGATGAAGCCATGCAGGAATACAAATACCCTGAAAGATAACTAAAGCACATATTCTAACCATCTCTAACATATCAGATACAGTAGTCTTGTGAGAGACAGAGCTGATGTACTCATTAAGGTGTGTCAAAGGACTGCCAGAGTTACACAGATTTAAAAGAGAACAAAATAATACAAAGACAAGCAGAATATCACGGGTTTCATAACATGCTCTTACAGAATTCTGGTTTTTCAAGTATAAAATGGGAACATCAATAAGTACACTTGTAAAACTGTTGCTAGAACTAAAATAAATTTTCCTTATTTTATTATAGGAATAGTAATAAAGCAAAACATTGATATGAAGCCAAACAGGCAGACTCATTAAAGCATCAGGACATCACATTAATGGCCTTAGCTAATACTTCCTTCAAGACAGTCAGAACTGTTAACATAACTGTGTCTAAGTCCAAAGTTTGTCAAAATTGCTCAAAATTAACTAAAGTTAACCATTAAGTGAGAAAAGCTGCCTCAAGGCCAGCAAATGGTCTAATGGTATGGAATGCTGCAAGATCCAGTCACAAAGGATCAGCCAGACAGTTTGCAATGCTGACCTTCTCTGGACACGTGCACTGCTAAAAAATGACCACTCCATGCACAACTGGAAGCCAGCCCAGTTTTTTTCATTACAATGCAGCTACAGAAAAAGTGCAAGAATTTGCAACTGCAAAGAATGGAAGACCAGCATTTTTGGCTGAACTCACTACCTGGATATCATATATTAACGAAAACAAAGAAAAATTTAAAAATTCAAATAATAAAAACACATATAAAAAGCTACATATGATTTTGTCGAGTTCTTCATGGAAAGCTTGGAAACTGTTTTGTAACTAGTTAGAGGATGGCTTTCTTTTCAGCTTTTGTGATGAAATTGAAGGTTCACCTGCCTCTTTAGGCAGAATAACCAGCTTTAAGCACTTGGTCAGTTGGTTCAATTTTGTTCTTTCATGGCAGTTCCCAAATGCAGAAAAAATGGGCTTGGAATGCATGTTGCAATCCTAAGTGTTTTTCGTTTTCATTTTAATGTGGATCCCGAGAGAAACATCAGGTTTTTTTAAGCTGAAAAACATCCTAAAATTGGAAGTAGCAAGAAGGCAAAAGGAACAAACAGTCACTCTCTGTAATAGGAACCTGGAAGAGAAAAGCAAAGTATGATTAACAATGATGGTGAACTCTAAACACATATTAGACACGTACTGTACATGCAGAAATACCTTCTGATGTGAAATACTACAATATTAGGTGCTTGGAAATAAAAATGTAGTAAAAAATGTAATTATATCTATGTCGCGGCTCTCAACCTATTCTCATCATAATAACTTAAAAATGTTAAGGCAGCTCATCTAAAATGTTTCCTAGGAATCCCCACTAGTTAGAAAACGGGATATAATCAGTCTCTACCACTGATTGCTGAAAATATTTTCAATTTATCTCAGTTTGTTTTATAATATTTTAGTGAAACTTATGAACAATTTTTACAAGAAGGGGTTGCTAAGGAAACAATGAAACAATATTATCATGAAACACTGGTCACAATCAGATGTATGAGTTGTTGGTTTACCTTATTCAACTTACTAACAAAAAAAAAAAAAAAAACACCACCAATGGTAGACAGTAATACCAGCCCATCTTTTTTGGAGGGGTTTTGGGGTGGTATAAAATAGAGTTGCAGCCCATCTTCTTCATTTAAATAAGTGGGTTTAAATGTGCAATTGTGTAATTTTCCACTTACATAAATTAATATTTACTACAAATAGTAGCCTCTAAATAATACAATCATAACAATCATACATAACAAATGAATCATAACAAAAGTATATTCAGACAAAAAAATGAGCACAACAAAGAAAAAAGCATCAGGGGAATGGGTTTTAAGCTTGTCTGTAATTTGCTCGTATTTGACAGTTAAATGACTACTTTCTTGAAGCAATGCCAAAACATGCCTCTTACAAGTTTTCTGGCTGTCCTTAACACTAGAATTACCAGAGTCTACGAAATAACTCGTAGATCCGGCCCACCTTAAAACCGTTCTCACCTCTCTTTTGTCTTCTAAATGTGCTGATTAAGATGAGCAGCAAGTAGCCGGCTATTCCATCCCCCACCGTCGCAGAACGTTCACTAAGTTTTCGCAGCTCATACCTTGTTTGATTATCTGGGAGTGACTGAACTGCTGGAGTTTTAGAATGGAAATAATAGATCGTTATTTGGAACACACGCATTTGATGCGTGTTCCGTTTCTACAGTAATCTGTGTAAACACATTGTTAAAACAGAAACTTTTTCCTATTTTAGTAATAAATGTTACAAAATGTAGGCATAAACTATAGAATGTGTGAAGCCTGAAGTCCAAACATCAAATAAACACTTTCACAAAAGGTTCAAGGATGATACGACCCCTTACGTGGCTTAACGCTAAGGTTTGCAGTCTTGGAGCACATCAGCGTTATCGTGCTACAGAGACCCGAGTTCAATTCCCAGCTTTGGAGAAAGTGTTTTATTTTTTCCTCAAACGGACATAAAATTTATAAATTGGTATGCACCGTAAATCGTTAAGTTTAAAATGTCGATCGCGGTTATTTCTGTTGATTAATTCATGCTTTTTACTTACGAGTCAGAACAGGAGCTTGTTCAGCTTATTCAGCTTCTGATCTGACTCAAACAGCGCCAGTATAACTTCACACCCGATCTGACACTGTTCATTTTCAGATAATATTGCATTACTTCGACGATGTTTTATGATTGGTACTATTCGCGTCATAAAATGATCTCTTCAAAACGTCACATATATTTGTCTCTTTTTTTTAAAATGTGCGTTGTAGCACGCAGCAACTGGCCACCTGCATGTTCTTGTGCACACTGAATAAGACAGCGCTATATGCAATCATCAGATTCAAATGTTAACAGTTATATAGCATGGAATGGAAATCAGCAGTTCTTAGCATTGCACCACACAAGCTGTCATATCAACCACCTACTGTAACTTGCTTTCTTTTTTCTTCGGTTATAGTCTTAAATAAAAGTGCACTTGTTTTGTTATACTTTTACATCAACATATTCCTGTGTTTGAGCGAACATGGGCATGCTCAAAAAATACACGTGTAATGCCACGAAAAGTGCATGCAGACACTTCAGTTCGCAAGCATTGGTATGACAATGCAGTCACAAGTACACTGCAGAGCTATAGCGCGTCTTTATGTGAAAACAGCAGTTGTCAGATGGGGAGTGTCTGATGATTGCATATAGTGCTGAAGTGAAAGTGTTTCTTTGATATTTGGACTTCAGGCTTCATACATTATATAGTTTATGGTAACATTTTGTCATTTGCTACTAGAATATAATAAACGTTTCTGTTTTAAAAATGTGTTTACACCGATTACTGTAGAAATGCAACACACATGAAATGAGTGTGTTCCAAATAACGATTTATTATTTCCACTCTAAAACCCCACTTCACTCCCACATAATCAATCAAGGCATGAGCTGAGAGAAGTTCGTGCACGTTCTAAGTCGGTGGGGGGATGGAATAGCCGGCTGCTTGCAGCATGTCTTTATCAGTACATTTAAATGACAAAAGACGCTGGCGGAGAGGTGAGAACGGTTTTAAAAAGCAATTTAAGGTGGGCCGGATCTACAAGTTTTTTCGTAGGCTCTGGTAATTCTAGTGTTAATCATTTAGTTTGAAACCAATGTCAGTGCAAACTGCAGAAGTTGCATCTCGTCATCTTGTGTTGCTCCTTTTTATTATTCTTACCTAAGGACAAACTGGTGAGGAAGGCAGGCTCTATTGTTGGCATGGAGCTGGACAGTTTGACATCTGTGGCAGAGCGACGGGCGCTAAGCAGGCTCCTATCAATTATGGAGAATCCACTGCATCCACTAAAGTATCTATCTATGAATGGGGCTGTGTATTATTTTCAAATGCAGTTGTGTCAAAAACACTTTAAATATAACTAACCACAGAAACTATCCAACCATTGCTTGGAAGAAAATTTATGGAGTTTTGGAAAGCTTCAGGATCATCAGCACAACATAGTTGGTTGCAAATGGTCCATCCAGATAGTGTTGGTGACACCTATGGGCTGTTTAGTGTTACAGCACTCATTGCAAGTGTATTCTTTATACCCCTACTACATTTTCAAATAAACATTTTAATCTGCTTGATTATATTTTGCCAATGTTAGATGCTCTGAACCATTGTTCAATTTTTGTCATCTACAAAAAAAAAAAAAAGCTACACTGGTAGGACTAATAGGGGACACCAGTGAGCCAGTTAACTGACTGCCTTATTGGGTTAGGCCTAGCAACATCATGATTATATCCCATATTATGCGATATACTAAGCACTGTGATTTCAATATGCACTATATACTGCAATTTATTACTTCATTTGTATTTGAGGGGCAGCACAGTTGCATAGTGGTAGCACTGCTGCTTCACAGCATGGAAAAGAGGGTCCTTCCTACATGGAGTTTGCATGTTCTCTAATTCTGTGACACTAAATTTGATGGCGTGTGTGCACTGTGTGTTTGACCTGTGATGGAATGGTGACCTGTCCAAGGTTTCTTAATGACTTGCGACCTATGCTAGCTGGGATAGGCTCTAGCATCCCCTGAACCACAAATTTAATGCAACTATATGAAACTATGTGTTGAGTATTCAGAAATTGGCACTACACTAAGTGAACTTCTGCTTTCAAGTGCTTTTATAAGCTTGAAGAAAGTGTGTCACGTCAGCCAACTGTTTCAGATGAAAGAGAGGATGAGGCCAAGTCATAATGAGGCTTTTTCAAAAAGGAAAAGGCTAGTCTTTTGTTACTAGAGAGAAGGATGCTTGTTTAATCAATGATAACAGAAAATACATTACCAAACCAAAAACTACAAACAGGATGTAGGTGGAAATGATGTGTAAAGATGACAAGACAATCTTAAAAATCACCCAGTGTTCCTTACTATGTCTGAAGTAGAGTGACACTAACTGAAGATATTTGAAATTCTCAATTCAATTTGGAATATTAAAATTATAATACATAATTGAATTTATGTGAATAACCCAGCCACAGGGCATGCACAAACCAGTTTGTTTCTTCGTGCTGGTCCCAAACCTGGATAAGTTGGGAGGGTTACATCAGTAAGGGCATTCAGTTTAAAATTTTGCCAGATCAACATGCGGACAACAATACAGATTTCCATAACGGTTTGGTCGAGTCCTGGGTTAACAACAGCCGCCACCAGTACTGTTAGCCAACAGAGTGCCGTCAGAAATTAGGCTATTATCCTACCTGGCAGGGAGAAAATTCTTTGTTAGTTGTGGTAATTACAACTCAAAGACACATGATATCCTATATGGTGTTCCACAAGGCTCTATCCTGGGTTCGCTGCTCTTCTCAATCTACATGCTTCCATTAGGTCAGATTATCTCTGGGCACAACGTGAGCTACCACAGCTATGCTGATGACACACAACTGTATTTATCAATTGCACCTGATGACCCCAAATCTCTTGATTCACTAACACAATGTCTGACTTGTATTTCAGAATGGATGAATAGTAACTTTCTCAAGTTAAATAAAGAGAAAACTGAAATCTTAGTGATTGGCAATAATGGATACAATGAGGCTATTAGAAATAAACTGGAAGCATTAGGATTAAAAGTCAAAACGGAGGTAAAAAGCTTAGGGGTAACTGTTGACTGTAATCTAAATTTTAAATCACATATGAATCAGATCACTAGGACAGCATTTTTTCACTTAAGAAACCTAGCAAAAGTTAGACCTCTTATATCATTGAAAGATGATGAGAAATTAGTTCACGCGTTTGTTTTCAGTCGTCTAGATTACTGTAACGCACTCCTCTCAGGACTACCCAAAAAAGACATAAATCGTTTGCAACTAGTGCAGAACGCAGCTGCTAGAATCCTAACTAGGAAAAGAAAATCCGAGCACATCTCTCCAGTTTTGATGTCACTACACTGGTTACCTGTGTCATTCAGGATTGACTTTAAAATTTTGCTTATGGTTTATAAAGCCTTAAATAATCTCGCCCCATACTATATATCGGAATGTCTGACATCTTATATTCCAAATCGCAACCTCAGATCCTCAACTGAGTGTCTCCTTAGAATTCCAAGAGCAAAACTTAAAAGAAGTGGTGAGGCGGCCTTCTGCTGTTATGCACCTAAAATCTGGAATAGCCTGCCAGTAGGAATTCGCCAGGCTAATACAGTGGAGCACTTTAAAAAAACTGCTGAAAACACATTACTTTAACATGGCCTTTTCATAACTTCACTGTAATTTAATCCTGATACTCTGTATATCCAATTCATTATAATAACTATTCATGGTGGCTCTAAAATCTGTACTAACCCCTACCCTCTCTTCTGTTTCCTTTTCCGGTGTCCTTTTAGTGGTGGCTTGCGCCACCACCATCTACTCTAAGTACCATGATGTTTCAAAAATGATGGATGGATTAAAAGCCAGAAGTCTGTATGACCATCAGCATCAAGTGACTCCATGAGAACCCTAACTACAAAGAGGACTATTTCATTTATGTTAGGTAGAATGCCCAGAGGGGACTGGGCGGTCTCGTGGCCTGGAACCCCTACAGATTTTATTTTTTTCTCCAGCTTTCTGGAGTTTTTTTTTGTTTTTTCTGTCCACCCTGGCCATCGGACCTTACTCCTTTTCTATGTTAACTAATGTTGCCTTTTTTTAATTTCTTATTTTGTCTTTTATTTTTCTTTTCTTCATTATGTAAAGCACTTTGAGCTACTTTTTGTATGAAAATGTGCTATATAAATAAATGTTGTTGTTGTTGTTGAAGAAAGAGAAGAGGGGGAAGACGTGTCCAGAGGAGAGCGGAGGAAGGTAAAGAGAGTAGAGCTGAGGGTAGGAACATTTGAATGTTGGCAGTATGACTGGTAAGGAGAGAGAGCTAGCCGATATGATGGAGAGAAGGAAGGTTGATATATTGTGCATGTAACAGGCTACATGGAAGGGGAATAAGGCCATGTGGATTGGAGGTGGATTCAAATTATTCTATCATGGTGTGGATGGGAGGAGAAATGGGGTTGTAGGTATTCTGAAAGAACAGTATGTCAACAGTGTTTTGGAAGTGAAAACAGTGTCAGACAGAGTAATGATTATGAAGTTGGAAACTGGAATTGTGATGATGAATGTTGTTAGTGCATATGCCCCACAAGTTGGGTGTGCGATGGATGAGAAAGAAGATTTCTGGAGTGAGTTGGATGAAGTGTTGGACAGCGTACCCAAGGGACAAAAAAGTAGTGATTGGAGAGGATTTCAATGGATATGTTGGTGAAGGGAACAGAGGACACAAGAAGGTGGTAGGTAGGTATGGTGTCAAGGAGAGGAACGAAGAAGGTCAAGAGGTTAGTGGATTTTGCAAAAAGGAGGGGTATGGCTGTGGTGAATACGTATTTTAAGAAGAGGGAGGAACACAGGGTGACGTACAAGAGTGGAGGAAGATGCACATAGGTAGATTATATCCTATGCAGAAGAGTCTATTTGAAGGAGATTAAAGACTGCAAAGTGGTAGCAGGGGAAAGTGTAGTTAGACAGCAAAGGATGATGGTCTGTAGGATGATGTTGGAGATCAAGAACAGGAGGAGAGTGAGGGCAGAGTCAAGGATCAAATGGTGGAAGTTGAATAAGACTGCAAGGTTGAGTTTAGGGAGGAGGTAAAACAGGCACTGGGTGGCAGTGAAGAGTTACCAGATAGTTGGGCAACTACAGCAGAAGTAGTAAAGGGTGACAGCTAGAAGGATGCTTGGCGTGACATCTGGACAGAGGAAGGAGGATAAGGAAAGCTGGTGGTGGAATGGGGGAAGTACAGGAGAGTATACAGAGGAAGAGGATGGCAAAGAAGAAGTGGGATAGACAGAGAGATGCAGAAAGTAGACAAGAGTACAAGGAGATAAGGCGCGAGGTGAAGAGCGAGGTGGTGAAGGCTAAAGAAAAGGCATATGATGAGTTGTATGAGAGGTTGGACACTAAGGAGGGAGAAAAGGACCTGTACCGATTGGCTAGACAGTGGGACCGAGCTGGGAAAGATGTGCAGCAGTTAGGGTTATAAAGGATAAAGATGGAAACATACTCACAAGTGAGGAGGGTGTGTTGAGAAGATGGAAAGAATACTGTGAGAGGCTGATGAATGAAGAGAAGGATAGAGAGAGAAGGTTGTATGATGTGGAGATAGTGAAATAAGGAAGTGTAACAGATTAGCATGGAGGAAGTAAGGACAGCTATGAAGAAGATGAAGAATGGAAAGGCCGTTAGTCCAGATGACATGGAGGGGTTTAGAAGAGATGGCAGTGGAGTTTAACCAGATTGTTTAATGGAATCTTAGAAAGTGAGAGGATGCCTGAGGAGTGGAGAAGTGTACTGGTGCCGATTTTTAAGAATAAGTGGGATGTGCAAAGCTGTTGTAACTACAGGGGGATAAAATAAGATGAGCCACAGCATGAAGTTATGGGAGAGTAGTGGAAGCCAGGTTAAGAAGAGAGGTGATGATTAGTGAGAGGCAGAATGATTTTATACTAAGAAAGAGCACCACAGATGCAATGTTTGCTCTGAGGGTGTTGATGGAGAATACAGAGAAAGCCAGAAGGAGTTGCATTGTGTCATTGTGGACCTAGCGAAAGCATATGGCAGGATACCCCGAGAGGAGTTGTGGTATTGTATGAGGAAGTCGAGAGTGGCAGAGAAGTATGTAAGAGTTGTACAGGATATGTACAAGGGAAGTGTGACAGTGGTGAGGTCTGCAGTTGGAGTGATGGATGCATTCAATGTGGAGGTGGGATTACATCAGGGATCGGCTCTGAGCCCTTTCTTATTTGCAACGGTGATGGACAGGTTGACAGATGAGATTAGATAGGAGTCCCTGTGGACTATGATGTTTGCTGATGACATTGTGATCTGTAGCGATGGTAGGGAGCAGGTTGAGGAGACCCTAGAGAGGTGGAGATATGCTCTAGAGAGGAGAGGAATGAAAGTCAGTAGGAACAAGACAGAATACATGTGTATTATGGGGAGGGAGGTCAGTGGAATGGTGAGGATGCAGGGAGTAGAGCTGGCAGTTCAGAGTAATGGGGATTATGGAAGAGAGGTGAAAAAGAGTGCAGGCAGGGTGGAATGGGTGGAGAAGAATGTCAGGAGTGATTTGTGACAGACGGGTACCAGCAAGAGTGAAAGGGAAGATCTACAGGATGGTAGTGAGACCAGCTTTGATATATGGGTTGGAGACGGTGGTACTGTCTCCAACTGTCAGAAAGCAGGAGAGAGAGAGAGAGAGAGAGAGAGAGAGAGAGAGAGAGAGAGAGAGAGAGAGAGAGAGAGAGAGAGAGAGAGAGAGAGAGAGCTGGAGGTGGCAGAGTTAAAGGTGCTAAGATTTGTATTTGGTGTGACGAGGATGGACACGATTAGAAATTAGTACATTAGAGGATTGGCTCAGGTTGGACGGTTGGGAGACAAAGTAAGAGAGGTGAAATTGCATTGGTTTGGACATGTGCAGAGGAGAGATGCTGGGTATATTGGGAAAAGGATGATAGAATAGAGTTGTCAGGCAAAAGGAAAAGAGGAAGTCCTAAGAGAAGGTTTATGGATGTGGTGAGAGAAGACATGCAAGGTGATGGGTGTGACAGAGCAAGATGTAGAGGACAGGAAGATATGGAACAAGATGATCCGCTGTGGCAACCCCTAATGGCAGCCGAAAGAAGAAGAATTGAATTTACAGTATGTGAATATAAACATGACAACAGTAGATTAAAATGTGCCATGGCACTTCATTTTCACATGGTAATGGTTACAGATTGTATATTTCATATTAAGCTCTTTCTTCATTGTAAAATACAAAAACCTTCATAAAACAATGAGCAGTTCACTTTATATGAGAACCTCTGCAGTTAATATGAAGTTAGTATTCACCCCTGCATCTTGTAAAAGTTTATTGTATGTTATTTGCTTTGTTGTCACAAAAGGGAAGAGGTCTGTGTACTCTAGAATGGATTTTAGGAGTATTAAAATGAATTTTAAAAATACATAAAACAAAAATGTGAAAAAATAAACAGTATCTACACACTATTAAAAATGCTTCAATATTAAAATACTAGGGGGCTCCGCCCCCTGCTCGCTTCGCTCGCCAACCCCTGGCGTTGGGGCATGACAAAGAGTGAGATGTATGAATTAGATATAGAATAGTGTGCAGGTTTGGATGATGCCTATAGAAATAAAAAATAGAGTGTTTGGCATAGAGTAATGTTTTATTGGAATATTTCTTTGTATACAACATTAGTAGTAAAGATGGTGTCTTGTCCTTGAATGAGTCTTCCTTGTCATGGATCATTTATAACTTTAACTTTAACGTCAGATGAACGTCGAACACGTGAGAAGGCAACATAAAGTTGTCCATGTCCAAAAACGGGTTCAGAGAGGTAGATGCCAACCTTGTCCATGGTTTGTCCTTGTGATTTGTTGATGGTCATGGCAAATGCAGGTTTAATGGGGAACTGTCGGCGTTTCAATTTAAAAGGTAATTCTAGGTCAGAACTCGTAAGGTCAATTCTAGGAATGAGAACAGTATTGTTAGCATGTGATCCTGTAAGAACTGTTGCTTGAATAACATTGTGTGTCATGGTGTTGACGACTAACCGTGTGCCATTGCATAAACCCTGTTTAGTGTTAAGGTTTCTTAATAGCATGATTATTGTTCCGTTTTTAAGGGTAAGGTTGTGTTGTGGTCATCCGGCCGGGTTAATAGTGTTCAAATATTCTAAGGGGAAATTCAGATGTTCATTGTCGTCATCAGAGTCAACTTTGTCAGAGCTTAGAAAGAGCCGTGTCTCTCCAGGAAGTAATGAAATGACCTGGTTATTAATGTGATTAACAGTAATATTTTTTGGACATAATATAGTGCGTTGTGTTAACCACATATGCGAAAGCAGTATGGGCCATTGCCTTTTGGTGGCCTGATATGTACTCCGGTAGATGCAAAAGCAAATGAACTATTGTAGGATCTAATGCAGTTCATAAAGTTTTTACTTTCAGGCACATCGTTAGTTAGAAGCTTCTGTAGATATTCAGGATATGAATGTAAAGGAGGCAGTCTAATCTGCCCCTTTTGACAACAACGTGTAAATTCATTATTTGTATTGCCAGTTGTTTCTTCTGGGAAGTTAAGTGAATGACAATGATTGCAAATGACATTCATTAATCCCAATGAATTTTCCTCAATAGTGGACTCATTATTGAAGGCGTTGTCAGCCAACTGGCGTAAGCGTTTAGCAGGTGTCTGGCGTTGATGTCCGCGACGGGCATGTTTTGCTTGTGGCGTTTGAGTGCCGTGTTGTTGCATGTCCATTATTTGTGACGCGCTATTTTTGAGTTTTAATTGATTCGCCTCCGCTTTGCGAAAAGTCCGTTTCAGTCTACGTCGTGCATTGTTTGTATCGAGCCTTGTCGCGAGCTCTTTCGGTTTGAAATCGTGCTTGTTTCGATGCAGCACTTTGAGACGCGCGCTGTATGCGTCTACGTTCATTGTGTCTGTCCATTTAGGCACGTCTCTGTAACGGGGTTACTTGAGCTTTGCGTTTTTTGATCCAAGACATTTTTTCTCCCGGAGTTTCCGAAGCGCGTTGTATGCGCCGCCGTGTATTTTGTTGTTTCATTCGTGTTCGTGTGTTTGGTCCCGTTATCCGATCCGAATCGTTTTGTACCCGTGACCGTGTATTCATGACTTGTTTGTTCCTCAGCATGCGAAATATGGATAAGTAATAAGGAGGATCGCACTCACTGTTAATATGTAGCCTTTTCTGCAGTTGAACGGTTAATAGTGCTTTATTGTAAGGAGATCCACCTATGCTGACACCTATGCTGCCTAGTGTGAAGGTGTTGAGATGACGTATGTTTAATATGGACGTTTCCTTTAGAAATGTGGCTTTGGGTGTCACTTCTTATTGATGTGTGGGGGGGGGGAGGATTGTTGTTGCGCGAGCGTCTTCTTTCTTTTTGTGTTCCAGGGGCTTGTTCAATCCCCCTCTTGGTGTGTGTCCCGTCCGGTGCCTGTGCGCGAGCGTCTTCTTTTTTTTTGTGTGCTAGTTTCGTGTGCAATGGGTTTCGTACGGCGCCTGCGTTTGACTACTTTTTTCTGTGCCTTTTCCTTTTTTCTGTGCTCGCGGCGCCTCATTTCTTTGACTCCTTTTTTCTGTGGTCTTGTCCGCCTCTCGCGGCCCCTCATCCGCCTCTCGCGGCCCCTCATTTCTTGGGGCGCCTGCGCAGTACGTCTTTTTGCGGCTACAGCCCATGGCCGGATGTCCCTGCGTCCATCCGGTTTAGCATTCTCGGTTAGTAATATGGATATTGATTTCTTCTCATGCCCCTGAAATTTCGTAACATCATACAGTAGTGCTACTTAAAAAGGTGTCAAGGTACATTTAATACTAGAATTACCAGAGTCTACGAAAAAACTCGTAGATCCGGCCTACCTTAAAACCATTCTCACCTCCCTGCCAGCATCTTTTGTCTTCTAAATGTGCCGATTAAGACGAGCAGCAAGCAGCCGCCTATTCCATCCCCCACCGTCGCAGAATGTTCACTAAGTTTCCCCAGTTCATGCCTTGTTTGATTATCTGGGAGTGACTGAACTGCTGGAGTTTTAGAGTGGAAATAATAGATCATTATTTGGAACACACGCCTTTCATGTGTGTTCCATTTCTACAGTAATCTGTGTAAACACATTGTTAAAACAGAAACTTTTTCATATTTTAGTAATAAATGTTACAAAATGTAAGCATAAACTACAGAATATGTGAAGCCTGAAGTCCAAAGATCAAATAAACACTTTCACAAAAGGTTCAAGAATGAAAGAACACCTTCCGTGGCGTAATGTTAAGATTTGCTGACTCAGAGCGCAGCAACCCTACTGTGCCTCAGAGACCCGAGTTCAATTCCCAGCTGGGGAGAAAGTGTTATTTTTTTTTCTTTTTAACCTCAAACGGACATAAAATTTATACAGGTGCTGGTCATAAAATTAGAATATCACGACAAAGTTGATTTATTTCAGTAATTCCATTCAAAAAGTGAAACTTTTATATTAGATTCATTCATTACACACAGACTGATGTATTTCAAATGTTTATTTCTTTTAATGTTGATGATTATAACTGACAACTAATGAAAGTCCCAAATTCAGTATCTCGGAAAATTAGAATATTGTGAAAAGGTTCAATATTGAAGACACCTGGTGCCACACTCTAATCAGCTAATTAACTCAAAACACCTGCAAAAGCCTTTAAATGGTCTCTCAGTCTAGTTCTGTAGGCTACACAATCATGGGGAAGACTGCTGACTTGAGAGTTGTCCAAAAGACGACCATTGACACCTTGCACAAGGAGGGCAAGACACAAAAGGTCACTGCTAAAGAGGCTGGTTGTTCACAGAGCTCTGTGTCCAAGCACATTAACAGAGAGGTGAAGGGAAGGACAAGATGTGGTAGAAAAAAGTGTACAAGCAATAGGGATAACCGCACCCTGGAGAGGATTGTGAAACAAAACCCATTCAAAAATGTGGGGGAGATTCACAAAGAGTGGACTGCAGCTGGAGTCAGTGCTTCAAGAACCACCAGGCACAGACGTATGCAAGACATGGGTTTCAGCTGTCGCATTCCTTGTGTCAAGCCACTCTTGAACAAGAGACAGCATCAGAAGCGTCTCGCCTTTGGACTGCTGCTGAGTGGTCCAAAGTTATGTTCTCTGATGAAAGTAAATTTTGCATGTCCTTTGGAAATCAAGGTCCCAGAGTCTGGAGGAAGACAGGAGAGGCACAGAATCCACGTTGCTTGAGGTCCAGTGTAAAGTTTCCACAGTCAGTGATGGTTTGGGGTGCCATGTCATCTGCTGGTGTTAGTCCATTGTGTTTTCTGAGGTCCAAGGTCAACACAGCCGTCTACCAGGAAGTTTTAGAGCACTTCATGCTTCCTGCGGCTGACGAACTTTATGGAGATGCAGATTTCATTTTCCAACAGGACCTGGCACCTGCACACAGTGCCAAAGCTACCAGTACCTGGTTTAAGGACCATGTTCTTGATTGGCCAGCAAACTCGCCTGACCTTAACCCCATAGAAAATCTATGGGGTATTGTGAAGAGGAAGATGCAATACACCAGACCCAACAATTCAGAAGAGCTGAAGGCCACTATCAGAGCAACATGGGCTCTCATAACACCTGAGCAGTGCCACAGACTGATCGACTCCATGCCACGCCGCATTGCTGCAATAATCCAGGCCAAATGAGCCCCAACTAAATATTGAGTGCTGTACATGCTCATACTTTCATGTTCATACCTTTCAGCTGGCCAACATTTCTAAAAATCCTTTTTTTGCATTGGTCTTAATTGATATTCTAATTTTCCGAGATACTGAATTTGGGACTTCATTAGTTGTCAGTTATAATCATCAACATTAAAAGAAAACATTTGAAATACATCAGTCTGTGTGTAATGAATGAATCTAATATACAAGTTTCACTTTTTGAATGGAATTACTGAAATAAATCAACTTTGTCATGATATTCTAATTTTATGACCAGCACCTGTAAATTGGTATGCACTGTACATCTTTAAGTTTAAAATGTCGATCGCGGTTATTTCTGTTGATTAATTCATGCTTTTTACTTATAGTCAGAAAAGGAGCTTATTCAGCTTCTGATTTGACTTTAACAGTGGCAGTATAAATTCACACCCGATCTGACGCTGTTCGTTTAAAAAAATAATATTGCATAATAGCGCGTCTTTATGTGAAAACAGCAGTGTCAGATGGGGAGTGTCTGATGATTTCATACAGTGCTGAAGTTACTGCTCTTTACTATGCTTTCCTCTGCATGTCCTGAAGTACAAAAGAAACAGCGGTAGTATGTATCGTGATACACTGCAGAGCTACAGCGCGTCTTTATGTGAAAACAGCAGTGTCAGATGGGGAGGGGAAGGATCCTGAATGCGACTGAGAGAATGAAAAGTGAAAAGAAAAAAAAAAAAAGACAAAGCTAACCTTTACAAGTATCATAAATTACACCGGCTGTTACAGACTGAAATCAAACGTATGTTTTTATTCTAAAAAAGTAAGAATAAGAGCAGTTCACTTCTTAAAAGGGAGTCGTGCAGGATCGAACTCATGACCTTTTGATTCCCAGTCAGCAGCTGACACTGTTGCGCCACGGCGGCAGTCGTAGTAAATGTGTGTCAATGTCGCATGCTAAGGCGGCTTTTTTTCCTGCAGCTATATTTTTGAATAAAAGCACACTTGTTCTGTTATATTTGTACCTTTTGTGAAAGTGCTTCTTTGATATTTGGACTTCAGGCTTCATACATTATATAGTTTATGCCTACGTTTTGTCATTTACTACTAGAACATGAAAAACGTTTCTGTTTTAAAAATGCGTTTACACAGATTACTGTAGAAACGAAACACACATGAAATGCGTGTGTTCCAAATAACGATCTATTACTTCCACTGTAAAACTCCACTTCAATCCCAGATAATCAATTAAGGCATGAGCTGGGAGAAGTTCGTGCACGTTCTAAGTCGGTGGGGGGATGGAATAGCCGGATGCTTGCAGCTTGTCTTTATCTGCACATTTAGAAGACAAAAGACGCTGGCAGAAAGCTGTGAATGGATTTAAGAAGCGATTTAAGGTGGGATGGATCTACGAGTTTTTTCGTAGGCTCTGGTAATTCTAGTGTTAAGATTCTTGATTTGCAGATAACATTCTAATCCAAAAATCAAACGTTAATTTTACATTTGTGTTTTAAATTCACATAATATTAAGAGAGGAGATTCCTAAACTTGCTGCAGTCTATAAAGAATTCTACCAATCACAAATAAATGTGACATTTACTTTGCACAACTCTTTTTATCCCTTGGGTAACGGGATAGAATTTGTTTCTCCTGTCTTTTTAAACTAGTCAGAAAGAAGTAGCATTTAATGCTAAATTACAGTAAAACAAATGCTACATATGAACAAACAAAGTCACAGACTCCTTTTACTCACCTTTGTATGGTGCTTCAGAACGAGAGATAGGCCGTGATGAGCAGGGTGATCTGGGGTAGTCATAATCACTGCTTACATTCTCATAGCTGTTCACAGGTTGAGGTGGTCTTTAAGAAAAGAAACAAAAATTAGACTAAATAATTGGGAAGCTCTTCTCAACAACAGAGTGGATCACTGATGAATATGCTTTCTTTGGTTTGAGCACAGCATTCCAAGAAAATAATAAGTACGTAGTGAATCTAAAAATGAGTGAAAAGCTTCCTCTTCACCTTCAACATTTCTATGTTTGTGATTTCAATAACAGTATTTTCCACTCTAAGGGGCTGCTTTTCCTTTAGTAAATGCTTCACCCACATCTTGTCAATATAAATGTAGCAAACTCAGCAATACTGAGAGATATTTTTTTTTAAGTCAGGAGAAGGAATAATGCAATAGCTGGGCATTTGCCTATGGAAATTTATCATGTGGACACTTCTGCCACCCATGGCTGCTGAAACTGTGGGTGAAGTAAATACATACATAAGCTTATGCAACAGACATATGCAGACTAGAAAATCCTTAACAGTAACCTGTGAATTTCCCACTGGGATTAATAAAGTACCTACCTACCTACCTACCTACCTACCTACCTACCTACCCACCTACCTACCCACCCACCCACCCACCCACCTACCCACCTACCTACCTACCTACCTACCTACCTACCTACCTACCTACCTACCTACCTACCTATCTATCTATCTATCTATCTATCTATCTATCTATCTATCTATCTATAAGAAAATGTTTGGATGAGAGTATTCTATATGCCTTAACATTGCTTGTTATTTCCTACATATTTAACATTAGCTGTGTTACCAGTTTCGCCCAGGAAATTTAATAAAATGGCTTCAGTTATAGTGCTGTCAATTACTCGGATACATCAGAAGCACAGTAAAAGCACCAATATATAGCCAAGCCAGTTGAAGCCATTTGTACTTACAGGTGATGTTCCCTCCATTTTTTTTAAACTGATGAGTGTTAATAATAGATGAACTGGTACTTTCCTTTTATGACTGATTCTTCAATCCCATTACACTATACTAGACAAGGTTTCTGTGCCTGTAGTAGAACAGTCAACAGGTACTTTGCTGGCTACAGTGAGCCAGATTAACCAGTAGCAGCTGGTATTTAACCAGATATAACCCAGTGTACAGTTGACAGGTGCAGTGCTGAATGTTAAATGAATCTCCACAAGATGCTTAATGTTAGTGCATCATTCCAGTAACAATAAGATTTTTATACAGTGCCTTCACTTACCAGCTTGGCGGAATCCTCTTCTTTAGCAGACTGGCCGCTTTAGTGGTTAGTTGACGGGCAGTTTTCATTTTGCGCACACATGGCTATGTACTCTCTTTATGCTGCTAAAAGCCGGAAAGAGGCTGATTTCACAACAGTCGAGAGTAACAAAACAGGAAAGTAGTCGCAGTGTGGGGATGGTAGTAGTTTTACTTTACTTGTTTGTGGATTTTATATTTTGTTGATTGTTTTAGAGTTTAGAAATAATCCCCGGGAATGTTTGAAATGTAGGTAAGATAATTTATGTGAAGGAACAAGGTGATGATAAGGGGGTGTATTCCCCTCTCTATCAGAATGGTGTGAGCCCATTCCCCTTAGGTGAGTGGGTATGAAATGTTTAAAAGGCCTCTGTGCCATTAGTTCAAAAAGTCAGTGATGAGGATAGGTGTTGCTATTTGTGCGTATTGCAAATTTTATTTCTTTCCCCACTCATGCTGTTGGCTGTCTTAAAGGTGATTTTCCAAACTTTTTAAGCCAGGGTGTCTCCTAGATTTTGGGAGAACTTTAGCACTTGGGTGACAGATAGGTTTTAGCTGCTACAGAGCCATTGAACCAATTATCCAACCTTTTTCTTCCTACCTTTTTTTTTGGCAGCTTTGGACTATGTACATTTTATGAGCCCTTGCCTGTAACTACTCTGCATGAATGTTTTCAGTAATTTATTGAATTTGTCCCATTTGTTGTTTATGGACTATATCTCTTCATGACACTTTTTTTTTGTGGATTTTTGTTCTTTACCTCACCAACAAATACTGGATTATGATTTTTCCTGCAATAAACATTGGTGACTTTGATTTCAAAATACTTGTGCTTTATCCGTGTCTTGGGGCATGCTGAGCGTCATCCGGCTATTAACTACTAGGAGGAACTTACTTGAGACAGTGTATCATGACAATATCCCTCATGAAGTATTGCTCGATCACCACAAAGCACCAACAAATAAAAATTGAGTTTTTCTTGTGATGCAACTCCGCAAAACATGCGTGGTGCCCCATGAAGCATCGACTGATCGCATGAACGATGAGCAGTTTCCCTGTGGGGTTTTGGGAGCAGAGCTGTGTGGCACTTCCAAGCTGTTGCATGGGAGGAGGAGTGAAGGACACGACAACAGCTGTCCCAGCAACAGGCCCAAAAGACTGCTGCCTCATTCTGGTAGTTAAAGTATGCATACTAGTGACACACATCAGACCCACAGAGCCTAGTTGCAATGATCTGTACACTGTGACCAGCATACGGCCAAATAACCATCTCAAATGCAGAACATAAGTCAGTGCATGACCGTACCTAGTACTTTTCTGTATACAATATTTGTAGTGTTTTTATGAAAGTATAATATTATTGGCAGGCAGGGTGATGTAATGGTTAAGGCTTTGAACTTCAAACCCTGAGGTTGTGGGTTCAAATCCTGCTACTGACACTATGTGACCATGAGCAAGCCACTTCATCTGTGCAACAATTAGAATAAAAATGTAAGCAATTGTATCTCAAATGTTGTGAGTCACCTTGGATAAAGGAATCCGACAAATAATAATAAATAATATTATGAGGTCACTGGAGCTGCTTACTCTTGAACATGCTATACACAATTACACGTGTGTAAAACACTTATGCATTAGATGAATTTCTGCTTTTTCTATTGACTTAGCCTTTTTTGATGGTTAATGCAAAACACACTTTTACAGGAAAGTATCTTATTTTATTTAAAACAGATAGTCATTAAGAATAATATAAAATTTGAGTATATACTATTTTTTTTGCCATAGTCATGGACAGACAAACTGCTAATACTGAATCGTGTTTTACTTTTAACTTATTACAAACAGAAATGACATTTACATCCTGCACATTTAGCTGGCCCATGCAGGGAATTGAATGCTTTACCTGTGGGGTTGTTTGCACTAGTGTTTTAAGTAGAAGAAACTGGTGCTGGTACTTTTAAAGTCTACAGATGTGAATGTATATGTAAAAGATTTGGGGAAACAGAGGTTGGTGCGGGGGAAAGGCATGGCATCGCTGTTCCAAGAAAGCAGACACATATGTTAATGTAAACAATTCTACTGGGGCTGTAGATGCAAATGTATATTACAATGGAGAAGTTCTTGGGGGGATGCATTAACTTTAAATTTACACTGTCTATCCTCCTTGTCTTGAATCTGCGTATGCCACTTCTGGCTTTACTTCTTTTCTCACTCCCTTTCTTGCTTGTAGCGAAGCAACAGTAATGCTCATAGTCACAGCATCTGGTACTAGCACACAAT
Organism: Erpetoichthys calabaricus; assembly: GCF_900747795.2. Classification (NCBI taxonomy): domain Eukaryota; kingdom Metazoa; phylum Chordata; class Cladistia; order Polypteriformes; family Polypteridae; genus Erpetoichthys; species Erpetoichthys calabaricus. The sequence continues at coordinate 203,325,744 of NC_041395.2, forward strand.
GCTTGTAGCACCTTCTAAACAATGACCTTCATCAAATTTTATTTTACATTTCACACTTCACTGCAGACTCCTAACATGATCACATCTGTTTTTCCTGTTCAGAACATCACCAGTTCTTCAGTTGTCCTCCACCCTATTGACTAGTGCTACAGTCAATCTCTTCTTCTGCATCACTGATTTGCATAAAGCCCTCTGTCAGTGCTGCTAAGAGCATGCAAGTTAACATACTAATAAATATCGACCAAAAAAAAAAATGCAACTTAAAACAACACTTCTCTGCTAATTTTCTTTTTCCATAATGTCACCGTATTTTAATCAAATCAGTCAAGACATGTTTGAGATTTTGGGGTATTTAGTTTTTCTATTGTAGAAATTTTTTTTTTAACCCCTTGTGAGGGATGGCCGGTGTCTTTACCTGGCCGGGACGCCTCCTGAAAGGAAGGACAGGGAGAGATAGATTTTGAAGGGTGCTATCTCCCCTGAACTGCTCCCCTGGGTTGCAACAGCACCTCAGATTTCCACAGGGCTATATGGGAAATACTATTTGTCAGCACAGCCCTGTTGGATTCCGTGGATGCCATCAGGGTGAGCCAGGGCTTCCACCACACCTGGGAGTAATTCCAGACCTCCCTAATGAGCCATCTGGAATGCTCCTGGGTGTGACTTAAAAAGGCAAGCTGCCTTGCACAGATAAGCCAGAGTCGGGTGGAAGAGAATGAAGCTTTCCAGGAGGAATAGTGGCGGAGGGAGAAGGAAAGTGTAAGTTGTGCCATGTACTGTTCTTTGGATCTGTGCTGTGAAGGTGGGAAATGAGAGAAAGCGTTTCCCACGAAGAAAAATGAAAGAGTGAGTGTTGAACTTGTATCCTGCATCTGTGTGTGTTCAGGTTTGGGCATCAGGAGCACCCTCTAGTGGCCACACCCTAAATATTGATGTATCGACATATTCTTTCTTAGTGGATACCTACTAACTCAACTGTACCATCTGCTCAAAGTTTTTAACTAAACAGGAAATAGTGTTTTTACTGATGAGTGAGTAAGTGAGTCATTCTCCTTTTCATGTTTAGCAGAATACTGTCAAGTAAAAGATTCAAAGGCATCAAAGGTGCTACTCTTAACTATACTTCCTGGCAACTTGCCACTTTAACAATAAATATAAAAATTCTTTTTTAAAATAAGCAACACAATATACATTATCAAAAAACACATTTTACACAACAGTAAATGCTGACATCCACCCTTATTGGTGATACATCTTGCATCTGTCTGGATAGCAATAGTGAAAGTGGTGTTAAAGTTGCATGTTTTCCATGCTGCAAACCCAGAATTCAGAAAATATGTCACTGGGATCCTAGGAACTAGGGATTTTTAGTGGCTGGACATCTTTACACACTATGTGAGAGCACGCATGTGGGTGGACAAATAGATGCAGTGCAAGACCTTTGTTCTCTCTGTCTTATTGGCATCGGAGATACTAAAAAGGAATCTCATGAAAAAGATTTACATAAGTGGCTATGTACAATAGTAGTAGTATAAATACACTGAAAACGTGAGTATAATTATTGCTGCATAGTGGTTTTAGTTATTTAGGAATTATTTCTGACAGCAAAGACGACACCAAGAAAGTGTATAAACAGCAATATTTGGTATGATGCATACATATGTATTTGGTGTGCTAATAGACAAAGCCTTGGTCTTTAGGAAAGAGAAAGGATAGGAATGAATGCTAATATGACACTAAGAAAAACAAATAAAAGCAGTACCTAGGGGAAGCAAACTCGAAACCTGTACTAATCTTTTGCACCAGAAGACCGGTACAGAAAAGGTTTTTTTTTTTTTTTTTTTTTTACTGTATTTGCATGTAGTCATTACCTTTCTTATACCCTTTATTATTTTCACAATAAAATGCCTATAATTTTAAAATACTGCGTTTATGGTCCTGCCAGATTTAAGGTTTGAGGCCATCCACAGTCAAATAATTAATTAATACACCCACTTTATTATTTACATAAGAGAAAATATCACTGAATTAGCACAACGTTTTTGATGGATACTGTCCTACCTACCTTGATCAGTACTCCTACTTCTCAGTAATGACACAGACTGGAAAGAGGCTCATGTGAAATAACATGAAGATATAGGTGAAAACATGTGCTAATAGACAATAGACCTGTTTTTATAAAAAGTAGGCTTGGACCACTGAGGAGCAACTGGTCAGGGTCATAAAGGTTCCAACCCTTATGGAAACTTATATTTTAAAATTTCTAAAGTTAACATAAATAATCTGCAACATCTACTAATATAGGACTTTAAATAGAATTGTGAAATGAATGATTCAATTTTTAGCATTAATGAATTAGACATAAAAAGTATTGAGGAATAACTTTGAATACATTTCCAAACACCTTTGAAGAACTTAAGTACTGTTCTCTTAGTGAACTGTGTGGCTTCACATTGATCTACACATATGGTTAGTGCAATGGAACACAAAACATTACAGAGGTATAGTTCATGGCCTGACTTTTACAAATTAGTCTAGGGGAGTGAGCAACAGCAGACTCACCTGATTGGCCTATCATTACGAGATAGGTGTGCTTCGTGTGTGTTGTGTGTTCGTGGCCGTACCACATCTTCTGGCCCTGGCTGGAAAGAAAAACATTACAAATAAATGACTAAAACACTTAACCTGAAGCTCAGACATAGTCATGTCCCATTATATAAAAACAATCTAGTATACTAATTCCTTAAAATATAATAAAAACCTCCTGAAGGACACTTAATAGCACAAAAGTGCAAAACATAAATAAAGAATGCAGTATCCATTCAAACTTTTTTTGGTCCTTTTTTATTAAATCTTTGAGATACAAAACTGAATGCAAAATCTGAAAATGGGTTGAGGGATTTGTTTTTAATACCGTGAGAAGTTAAGCAAAATGACACCTTTTATTGGCTAACTAGAAAGATTACAATATGCAAGCTTTCGAGGCAACTCAGGCCCCTTCTTCAGGCAAGATTTTTAATACTGAAAATACTGCTGCCACCTTACCCAAAGCTGACTTTTTAGAACTCTTGGGGAAAGAGAAGCCCTTCTGCAGAAATACTACAGAGCAGAAAGAAATTATGCAAAGGGTGGGATGGGGAAAGCTACTGCACTACTGTCACATTGTAATAGTTGTATGTAAAGCTTTACGTTAGTATGTTCAGCCTGAGGGGAGAACAAGAAAAAAAAAGTTTCAGTTTGCATATACTACCCTAGTTTAAACCTTAACACTGTCTCAGGATATCAGTAGTAGGGAACTACAGTAACTTCATTTGTTTCCTGCTTAACATACACACACACATACATTCCCGGTCAAAAGTTTTAGAACACCCCAGTTTTTCCAGGTTTTCTTCAAATTTAATACGCTGAAATGCAATAAATGACCTAAAAAAGTGAAAAGTAGTAAACTTCCAGAGGTTTAAATTTAAAGTTTAGGTTAGCAAAAACTGAAAGACAGGAAATTTCAGAATATTACAAATGGGTCTTCTTCAGGGAACAAATATACAACATACAAATGTTCTGCATCAATTAAAGTAAATCATGCCTTGAAAGTTGACGCAAACAGTTTGCACAGGTCACAACTTCTGTTGATTACTTAAAACTCCCACTGTCTGTCTTAAAGCAGAGTTGGAAAAGATTGTGTTACTACCTCTGAAATACTACTTGGACAATATTACACTGTAGAAAGTTGTAAATTCCAGTGATAATCGCAAGAAAATGGCAATTAACAAATGAAATGAGATAGGGCATTATGACCCTTTCAAGTGTAGGCCTTTCATTTAGAGAAACTGCCAAAAAAAACAAAAAAAAAACAAAGTGTCAGTAAGTATGGTGTTCTATACAATCCAAAGGCAATTGAAAACCGGAAGAAACTCTGACAGAAGAGATCTGGCAGAACCAGAGTCACAACCCAATCAGCGACAAGTTACTAAGGGTCATCAGCTTGTGCAATAGGCGCCTCACCGCACAACAGCTTCAAGAACAGCTTAACAATTGTCGAAAACAACAATTCTCAGTTTCTACTGTGCTGCACGTTTGACAGGGCGAATGGCAGTAAGAAAGCCATTCCTTAAAGGACAAAATAGGGTCTTGAAATAACGGCTCTGGACTACTTTAGATTGGAAGAAAGTCTTATGGACTGATAAATCAAAATTTGAAAATCTTCTGTTGTTCACGCAGTGTGTTTGTATGCAAACCGAGTTAGTGAAATGATGGTTCCTCAGTGTGTGATACCAACTGTCCAACAAGGAGGAGGAAGTGTGATGGTCTGGGGTTCTTTTGCTGGAGGAAGAGTTGGTGACTTGTACAGAGCGACTGGCATTCTGAATCAAAAGGGTTACCATGGCATTTTGCAGCACCACACAATAACTTCTGGTCTACATCTAGGAGGTCAGGGGTTCATCCAACAGCAAGACAGTGATCCAAAACATACATCCAGGCTATGTCAGAACTACATTGAAAGAAAAGAACAAGAACGTGCACTTCAAAACATGGACTGGCCACCGCAGTCTCCAGACTTAAACCCCATCGAGTTAGTTTGAGATGAAATGGACTAAAACCAACCTAAAAGTATAACATATTTGTGGAACCTTCTGCAGCAGTGTTGGGAAGATCTTTCAGACCAATATTTGATTTCCCTTATAGAAAGAATGTCACATATAGGTTTGGCTGTTATATAAGCAAAAGGTGGCTGCTTTGATGAAGCAAAACTTTGAATAAAACTTTGTATACTTAATGATTTATCGACTTATTGTTTTATTTTCCATTGTTTATTTGTTCTGAGTATCAAGATATTAAACTACATGCATTTCCATAAAAACTGAGGTGTTCTAAAACTTTTGACCAGTAGTGAATATCTATTTAGATCTGTAATTTTTTTATTTTGATTATTTAAAATTGTATTTCTTTTCTAAAAATCTCATTGAAGTGGGTACTGGGGCATGGAAATCATACAGAGTCTACAGTTCAAACTTGGAACAAACCCAACAGAAATTAAACTGAGACTCCTGTAAATGACAGTTGAAGACCACCAAGTCAGAAACATTCGTCATTAACCATGTCCTCCTAGCAGGCTCCCGCTGTACCTTCCAGTGTGGGTCTTGCCTCCTTTTCTCCATGGAGCCCCTTTCCCGTTCTTTAGATCTTTTGAATGATTTTTTCTCCTCTTCCATTAACAGCCTAGCAATTTCCTAAACCAATAAAAACAAAGTGAACACTGAATAGGTTCCTGGAAAACAGAGTACAGTAAAATTGATACTCAAGTCTATCAAACAAATAAAAGATTGTTCTTTGTGAAGAACTGCAATCACAAGATATAGTCCTTGTCAATGCAGGATACAGACATCATCATATGGACCTTCTAATTATCAAACATTATAGTTGTTGTGAATAAACACTAGAGGCTTGCTTAAGTATATATTTGCAGAAAATATGGCCATAGACATGACAGCACAATTTAAAATATGAAAGTCTGGCAAAAGAGGTCAGTCTTTAGAGCTAAGTAATCCTCACAATGCACATATCTTTGGAGGTCTGCAGATGCTACAGTATGCAATTCTAAATTTAGATGGATTTAGACATCAGAAGGCCCAAAATATGTTGCTTATAATTATTATGGGTTTTAAAGGCTTGTGATACTGTAAGTGACAGAATATTGATAATGTGTGTCTCATTTTGTCATAAACACAAGCAAAGATGAGCTACAATAGCTACAATCTGTGTTTTATTACAACACCAAAGTTGTTTCATCATTAAAAATTTAGGGGAAACAAAAGAGCTAACTAAAATTATGTAATTGTTGATCATACCTGTGCTAATTGCAAGTGCTGGAGAAGTGAAGCACATTTCTCACACACACATAAAACATCAAAGGCACTTGCAACTTACACAATCAAATAATCTGACAAAATGACCACCCATAAGTAAGTGATACACTGCTGGTACTAGGGGAGTAAAAATTTTGCGATTACTGTATGTTTAAATGTATCAAGTTCACATATATCTGCCAAGTACCTAGGGACAAATATTGGTGGAGGTTTATTTTGCTTTATATCAAATGTACAGTAATCAAGTGCTCAAAAGTACCTCATCTTGAGCAACCTGTGCAGCTCTCCTGTCCATTTCACTAGCCTGTAAAACAAATAATGACCTATTTCAGAGAATTGTACAGATATTCTCATCAGTTACACTGAAAAACTGATCTCTTCATATTATAGTCTAGCCAGTAAGGGATATGCTGTGCTTCAGTCGCAATGAAAAAATATTCTTTAAACTTGTAAAACCTCAGCACTGTTGCTGTGCTTAGCTATACTATTGTCTGTCAATAAGAAACTGAATGGACAACAATGTTATGAAACAATCTGTTTCTCACCTGGAGTTCCTCTTCCTGCATCCTACGTGCTACTTCCAGGTCAGTCAGGCTTCGTTCTTGCAGGTCAAGCCGTGCCACACATTCCAACATGTCTTGTGTACTGTAATCCCCATGGGATTTCCTTCCTACATAGATATACCACCCCGAATCCAACAAACAATCAGCAATTAAATCACCAAGCTCAAACTGGTTGCAATTGAAAATAGATCATCTTTATACTGTGATCAGGCAGCACTAATATGAGAAAACAATTCACTATTTAACAATAACATTTATAGCTGGCATTAGAACTAAGGGTGTAATTCTGAAGCCTACAGGGAAAGAGACAAACCAAAAAGATGCCACTGTCACTTTTGACAAATTTGATGTGACAATACAGAGGAAGTGGCAATGAACAGTACCTTACAAAACCAACAGTGTAAACTCCAGGTTTTCACATGTCTCACATCCTAGGTGCTCAGTGCCACTTTTGAAAGATGATTAATAAATATGACTTCTATTTTAAAACCATCAAAGCCAAGAATATTGTCAGCCAGTGAAGTAAATGGGCTTTTTACCTGTGCCTTGAGAGTGCAATTTTCCCTTTAGTTTCTCCTCAACTAGATCCAAGGATTCTACTTTTTTTTCCTTTTTGGTGTGGTGCAAGCACTCATTTTCAACCACCTCTTCCTGCCACTCAGGCAGCTTCTGCTGATCATGCCTCAGCTCTCTTATATTGTCCTCCTCTGCAGACCAGTGATGGTTCCCAGTTGAACATGGGTCTCCATGAGTCCCCCTCTTTCTGTATTCACCATCATGTTTTGGAGGTGGAGGTCTTTGTGGTCTCTCCTTTCTCCGCACCACTCTTTCACTCTGCAGTTCTCCATGTGTGTCATCTCTGACATAATCAGACTTTTGAGATGAGGCAGATGGAACAGATGTCCATCTTTGATCATGTGAGCTGTTGTAGAAAAAAGACTGCGATTCTCTAGAGTCAGACTCTTTGTCACATTTACGGTGTCTGTGCTGCCGACTGCTCTGGTATTCTTGATGTGTATATTCTGGATTTCTAGGACGCCCATGGTCTAAGGTGTAGAAGATGAGGGATACAGCAGGAGAACACATAATCATGAACAAGGTGAAGACGAGGAAGGTTAACAAGACAAAATGGTTAGTAATGACAAAAAATGGGAATAAACTAATAAGTTTGCACAGCCAATGGGAATAAACTAATAAGTTTGCACAGCACAACAATGAAGGAAATTAGGAAAAAAGCAATACATGCAAGCGGATGGTGGAACGATTGTTAGTTCAAAAGCAAGAAAATGACTAGACCGTCTTTTTTAACTTCATTTCACTCTTACTGGAAAGAGTCAAAACCACATTTTGTTTTAAATTAGTTTACTTTTTTGCAGTGCATTTGCATGCTATACGTGAGAGCAGATTGAATGATGAAAGTGTATTTAAAAATTCACAGTAAAAGGAAATACACTATTAAACTACAATCAGTCCTATGCTCTGCCTTATGACTACACTTTAGTACAATCCACAGTCCACCTTAACAAAATGACAAGTGTCTTTGTGTCTGTATATCTGTATGTCTCTCTCATTCCAACAGATGGTACATCACAAATATCATCTCTGACTTTATGAATATGATACCAAATGGCATACAGTATGCATCACATTTTCCATTCCAACAGATGGTGCATCAGAAGAATTTGTAGTCATGATCCATGGGAGTTATAAGGTCACTTAATTCACCATGTTCTCATCCAAGCTGCAGATAATAAAACCTTACTTTGTGCCTTTATATAGAATATATTTTTTCTGATCTCTGGTTTTCTGACTTTCGCTATGTTCAAAGACTCTGATGATTTCTCATTTTCGTTTTCACGCTATGATTTTCTCGATCCTCCGGTTCTGACTCTTTTTCTGTCTTGTCTGTTCTCTAAATTATTAAATCATATATGAATAGAAATAACTAGAACTAAAAAATTGAAATCCCAATATTTCAAATGCAAAATACTTATGTACAGTATACAGTAAATAATTACCAATTTGAGTTTATCAAACTAGTATTTAAAGAGGAAACTCAAATGTATTATTATATTTTATGAACTTATAAACTAGTGCTTATTATATCTGTATTAGGTTTCCTGAATGACCAACTATTTCCAAACATGCACAATGATATGAAAACAGTGAATCTCTTTTTGATGTCCTGATTAAAGTTCTGCTGCTTGGTTTACATGAAATTGGGGTAAATATTTTGTTCACAGAAGGACCACTGGGCAATTTCAGGGCAGCTTTCAAACAAAAGAGGAAACTGATGATTCAAGACAACATATCAAAATAATATGAAACTCTGTCCCTTCCAGTTTGCCATCTGAGATTCACAATTCTTAGGTGTAAAGAAGGCATATACGAAAAATAAATAAAAACAAAAGCAAATGACCTGAGACTATGTGTTGTGCTCATAATGAAAGGCTGTTATTGCTTAAAAATTATTTTCACAGCCCTGAACATGGAAAAGCCTTCTAAATCATAAATTTACATCTAAATCAGCTTTTAATTCTTGCCATCTAGTAGCGTGACTAGATTAGATTACATTCAGGTTAACGATCAATGTAATTAGAATTCTACATTCTACAAAATGTAGAATGTGTACATGTGCTTCAATAACTTGATTGCTCACAGAACCCTTATTCTGATTAGAGAAATCGGTTATTGGACTCTGAGAAACTTGATTAACAGAGGTAGATTTCTCAGTGACTAACCCGATTACTGTATGTGGTACTGTAAACCCATAAGCAGGCTACTGTTAAAAATTTTTGTAATCTGCGCATGTCCATTGCATTCTGTCAGCCTGTGCATATATTTGCTTCACACACACTTTCAGCAGTCACAGGTAGAGGCGTCCATTAAACAACATTCCCAGAAGCAAATATCTGGGCGATCACATTTTTCCTTCCCCTGGCTGATATAATCTTTCTTAATATTCCAGAAATTGCTAAATTTATGCTGATGAGCTGAATGTATAATAGTAAACTCAGCAGCACAATCTCGATAGCAGTACAGAAACATGTTAAAAGTAATGTGCGTTACTTTACTTAGTCGATTACTTTTTTTAAAGTAATGAGTAACCTAGCACAACACATCTTATTGAAGTAAAAATACCTGCATTTTTACTATTCCACCAGCCCTGCGTGTAAAGCAAGAAGCACAAGTATCGGGTTCCTTTGTAGGCTCAATTGCACAGCCAAGCAGAAAAGAGTTTGCTGCATGCATGCCTGTAACAGAAACCTATAAAGCAAGCTTCAATTTGACTAAACATGTTTATAAAATACAAGAAAATTGTCATAGGTGTCATGCTTATTTCCAAATTCACGGTGGTTAATGATAATGTTTAACTTTTTTTTGTCCAGTTTAATGATGGAGTGTTTTGCCAAAGGAGAACTCCAGTTGATATCTTGTGCATGTAAACTAGGATTATTAAGAAATCAGTTTTTTGTCTTAACTGGATTACTCATTTTAATCCGGTTATGTGTGTGTACATGTAAACACACTGATTGTTGTGGTGTAAGGTTCACAGAGTGCTGGACAGAAATAATATGCTTTTCCCAATATGCAGGGTGCAGTCAGATTTAGTATTTTCTCAAACTAACTTCTGATAACATGAAGTTGAACATTTCATTAAATTTTCAAGACAGCTCCCAGTCTAAGCATTCCGCTGCTTTGCTTGACTGCTAATATTTGCTAGTGATGAGCCACCTTTCAAATAACTGACAGATTAAAGAAAATGAAGAGATAATTTGTGCAGAGTCCTCCAAACTTATGGTTCATTTTTTGTACCAAAGTTTTTCAAACAGGAAGCACAAACATTTCTTTATATTTTAGCAACATACTATACCAAAATACTATGTATAGGCTTTTGACCTCACCTCACACAAATCACTTAAGGGATGACAATTTTATTATAAGTTTTTCACATCCCTAGATTATTTGTACAGTCAAGCAAAAACAGCTTTCCAGGACCTCAAAATTATACAGTAACATTGATAAGGGTGCATAAAAAGTGTGAAAAATTTGCAGGTAGACAAAACGAGGTGCAAAGAAAAGCACAGGAGAAAAGAAAATGCTGGTCAGGAAATGGGCAATGTAGGATTAGATGACTAACATATGATTAACATTGCTAATAAAAGTCATATTCTCAGGTTAAAAAAGGTTTAAAGGAAAACAGCTGTGAGTTTAAGAAATTTGAGAGACAGAAAAACCCACCACCACTTAAGATGGGGGAACCCCACACCACTGACTGGCTTTGTTGCAAGAGGAGGTTCACCTTGATCAGTTCATAAGGATTAGCAGTGACTTCCCAGTGATCAAATGAATATTGGCTGTAGTGGCTTTTTTCCCCCCAAGAACACACCACTGAAAAAGGAAACAGCTCTTGCTTTCCAGAAAGGCCAAGATGAGAAAGATTAACTTTGGCTCAAACACTAATTTAGACTTATTTAGCAGTCCAACCTATACAGGAGATGAAAGGATGTTATACAAACTGGCAATCAACCTGAAACCCTGAGACTTTTCACTTTAGGTGCATTACACTATGGTTCTGACAAGCCAACATTGGAATGTAAGGTAATCTTGGTTTAAGAGAGATATTAATTAACAATGCATGCAAATCAATTAATCCCCACAAAAAATCTAGATTCTGCAGAGAGACACTGTTTGATTACATAAGCAGTTGAAATCAGATAAAAAGTTGATTGAAGGAAAATAAGGATTTCTGACATAACCGGTGAACAATAAATCAGCTGAGATGATTTAATAAAGAAAATCCAACCTCTCTTGAAACACATGTCGTAGAGAAAAATGGGAGTGAGGCCATTAAGAGCTTTGGTAGTCATTATCTTTCCAAAATGAAACAAACATCAATATTTGAGACATACTTTAGTGTTATAATTTTAAATTATTTTATATACTTCTTATATTATAAGAAAAAGTATCTTTTGTGCATACAATCCTGATAAAAATTATAACAGGAAGATAGACCAAAGTATTCTAAAGAGCAAGTCTGCAGATCACATATGACTACAATCCTAAAAGGCTAAAATGAACTTGAAGAAATCTATGATGAATCTCACAATTTCAGTACTTCCCTTTCCACTACTGAACTGCCACCCTGCACACAAAGCACTAACTGAACGTGAATGGGATATTGGTTTATTGTTGGGGACACTCAGTCCAGACAAATTAACAGAATTTAGAATGTGCATGAAAACTGGGGTACACAGAGAAAACTCATACAGACATTGGAAGAATGTGCACAGAAATGTGACTACATTTCCAGAGTTTTCAGGTAACAGTGCGTAATTCCTGTGTCACCAACTGTTATTTAAAATTATTTTTTAAGTTTGACAGCTACTTATTTTTCCTCTTCTTTAGCCTGAAATAATGGGCAAAAAAGTTTGACTCCACTCCTCAGCTATAAACAGGAAAAACTGAGAAGTTTATAATCATGAGCATCTAATTGAGCAAATGTCACATGCACAATACAATTTTTTAGAATTATTTCATACGTGTACCCCCAAATTTAAAAAAAGAGAAAAAATTCAAAAAAATAGCTAGACAACCATATATGATCAGATTTTACATTTAGTCTTACTAGTGGTATTGTATCTTGGTATCTAACAATCGTGACTTTTGTTTTTCTCTTAGCTGTTAACAACAGGCTATGATGAATATAATAACCTTTATATTTTGTTGAAGATATTTAAGCTTAGTGGCATACTATAGAAGAATACACTAAACTGTAAGAATGAATTACTCTTAATAATGTGCCAATGTGATTTTGTCTAATATGTCTTTTGATAATTTTATCACACTGATAAATGCATTAAAATTAGACAATATTGGACTATATTTTTGAAACAAAAACCCTCAATATGAACTTGGAATACATCCGAAATTGAATCTTCTTTCATTTAGTCAGCATTAAAATAAAGCTGTGAACTTTATGATTCTTGCTCTTTTCTTCTCACTTCCATTAACCTCATAGCCAGACACTATCTAGTTCTTGTTCCAATAAGAATAGCAGATACCCACTGAATCCTATTCTTACCACTCCAGATATTTGTGGGCAAAAACAATGTTTAACAAATAAACAATTCCTGACCTCCATTTTCCTTGTAATACATGTCCTCATGAGGGACCTCATGGGGCACTTTCTTCCTCCTCCTCTCATCCTTGAGCTCCTGCTCTTGTAGTTTTCGAGCAATAACCTAGCAAAAAAAGATACATAAAATATCCTCTAAAATTTACATGTGTAGTTAAAACTTTCAGTATTGCCAGGATGAACACCCAGATGTTACGGATACAGATGTTGCATTAGCTACCACATTATTTGTGTAAGCTACCTGTTTAATCCTGATGCTTTATTTTCTGCTCAAAAGAAACTAAGATAAAAAAATGTTTAGCTTCCAAATGCAAATCCAAAAAGGACAGTCAAGACCTGTTAAGATGCAGACACTTACTGACATCAGTTTTGGCTGTAGGCAGGAAGGTCAGATATTACTCTCTGCCACTGAAACAAGGGATCTACGAGTTGGCAATGTGCACTGTAGTTTATGGCTAAAATAATTGTCTCTCTTTCTATGATGAGTGCTGTATGTGTTCACAGATGGCTAATATATGATGTTGGGTCAGCCACTGTCACAAATGAGTTGACCAATGTCTAGTTCTGCTGAAGCTAGACATGTAATATATATCTGGAGACAAATGTGAGTAAATTTTGCTTAAAACTGAGTGGGAACAATTAGATGACTCACTGAATGTCACATTACTAAACAAATCCAAAATTTCATGAAGGCAGCGCTTAAAGTATGGGCGATATTTTGAAATGCACAGATCAGAGGTACTCTTGTTAACCTGGTCCCACAGAGTGCAAGCTTCTGTTTACAATGAACTGTCTACAGTTGAAGTGTCCGAAAAAACCCTATTAGACATAAATGTGTATTGCATGTGCACAGAGCACATTTCATGTTTTAAAAATAAACATAACCTGATGCAAGGGAAAAATCTTTCCGTAGCATCAGATTATACGCTGGCATTCAAGAGCATCAATAGACAAGAGGCAAATGTGAGGGATATGTTGTTACGCGTAATCTCTGTTGTTCAGTATTACGAATATAGTATAGGAGTCTGATAGTATGAAAGAACTGGCAGCCATACTCAAGAAAATATTAAGTACAAAATACGCATTTGAATTAAATGGTGCGTCACACCCCAACGAAAGGACTGCTGTTAAGAGAGCTGATAACAAAGAATCACAAGAGATGCAGAATTCAGTACTGAAAACACCCGAATCAACAAATCTGCCCAACACCACCAGCAGATGACCAGGGGCCTCATGTATAACGCCGTGCGTAGAACTCACACTATAACATGGCATAAGCACAAAAGCGGGAATGTGTGTATGCACAGAAAAATCCAGATGCAGGAATCTGTACGTACGCAAACTTCCACGTTCTTCTGCTACATAAATCCCGATCAGCGTGAAAAGTAACGCACGTGCATGCGCCTTCTGTCCCGCACTAACTCCTCCCCGAATTATGCCTCTTTGAATATGCAAATAGATATAAATAGCCTTCTGTGTAAAGACAATTGGAAAAGCACGGGGGAAAATATAAGAATTTCAGCGAATACCAAGTGGAGGCAAAGGAAAAACATCCTATTTGTTGGTTTAAACAGTGGTATAATCAACAAAAGAAAATTAATCGAGTGACATAGTGTCGGAGAAACTCGAAAGCTCAAGTTCACAAAGTCGCACAGTGCCCGAAGTAAAAAAGAAGTTGTCACATATCAAAGTCGGCATGAAAAGGCGACTTGTAGCGGACCGTCTGAGTGTCATATGAAAGCTTATTAGGGTACAGAGAAAAAAAAAATAGACACACAGTGGGGAAAAAAGCACGAAATGTCAACTTTAATCTCAATTTCCACTTTAATCACGTAGTTTATTTTGTCATTCAAGTAGAACATCATAAACTTCATCTTAAAATCGTTTATTTTACTAGTTTCTCAAATCCCATCGTAACTAAAGTAGGACATTAAATGCTTTGTTCTTTGTTTGATCTTCTATGTGCTCTGTGTGTGTGAATCACTATGTGCTTCCGTTCTTTCTCTTTCTCCGACAGGACACAGAATCCATTACATTCGTGATATTACAAGCTCTCTGAATAATTAAAATACAGAGATGTATACGTGATATCTTTTTCATGATGATAGGAATGAAAGCATGTTGTTAAACATGGGAACACGGTGGCGCAGTGATTGTTCATATCTCACGCAAGAGGCTTGCTGCGCCATGCACGACCTTCGATGAAATAATTTATTACACAAGTACTGTCTCTTTCAAACGTACTAACCTCCAATTCCTGTCGTTACTTTTCTTTCTCCAAATACCCAATCGCCACACAATCAGCTCTGTAATAGACGTTAAGCCATCTGTAAGCTTAGAACGCCGATTCTTCAAAACTTTTAAGGAACATTGAAATATCTTCGTAGTACGTGTTTAATTATTCTATCCGTATATCCTTCCAGTGTCGCGTCAGCACCAGCAATAATAAAGCGCAAGGAAGGAGCTATCCATGAACTAGCTAGCGCTGCCGCACCGTGTACTCGCATGTTTAATTATTAACAATACTGATTATTTAAATGAAGTTAAAGTTTTATCTGTATACTATAAACAACATATTTTGCTGCATTTCATCTTAAAAATGATATCGTCATCATATGTGCTTTATAAAGTGGTGCAGGTTGTGCAATATTATAACTGTAGTGCAAGTTTACAGTGGGGTAATTGTACTTATAAATACAAACAGTTCTACAAGGAGCACTTGATTGAGTGTGTTTATAGTTCTTGGGATGAAACTGTTTCTGAAACGCGAGGTCTGTACAGGAAAGGCTTTGACGCATTTTGCCGTGGCTGAGGTAGTGTGTGCTTGAAACTGTATACCGATAATTCTCTTTCCAATCAGCTGCTGTTGTGATTCCCCACTCAGATACAGTGATATAAATACTCCGAGTGGTGCAGTGAGAGTAATATGGAAAAGATGATCTGCTGTGGCGACCCTTAATGGGAGCAGCTGAAAGAAGAAGATGATGCAGTGAGAGTAACAACGCTAAAGCAGTTATGGTATTTGGAATACTATGGCTATTCCCTGGACCATTATATTGCTGCAGGTTAATTACAATCAGATGCGTTACACTAATAAACAATATGCAGTTAGTTTCAGTGTATTTATAAAGCCGTGTCAGGAATGTGCATCTAAGAAAGAAAGGGTGACCACACAGGAACAGTAGCACTGCTTTGACGCTGGGTGCCGCCAGTCTGCAAAACCGAGCAGAGAAATTGCATATGCCAGGGTATGAGGTAGTGTGGAAATGTGCGTGGCTTTACGCAAAGTTTAGGTTTTATACATCGCGATTTGAGCGTGGAAACGTTCGCACGCAACATTTCTGTGCGTACGCACCGTTTATACATGAGGCTGCACAACATTCACCTACTGACTGCACATCTAAATCAAATAACTAAACAAATTTAACATTACCATCTAATTGGAAATGTAAACATGCAATGACCAAGTTGTGTTTTAATACATAGTATATTCATAGACCACAGTGCTTACCTAAACTCTACATGTCTGTCTGTCTGTCTCCACTGCTGCAGCACTTATTCTAATGTACAAATTAATTATTAAGCTTCAGTTACCTTGTGCTACTGACTTCCTGAATGTATAAAAGCAATTTTAGCTTTTTATTTTCTCTCACCGTCATGTCTTTTGTGCAATATCTTTTGCTCTGTCCCTGAACCTCCCCGGAAGGTGATTTATAATGCATGGACTGGGGAAATTGGGGGCATGTGTTTTAGGAACAACCCCTGTGGGTGTCGCCATTGAAGCACAGGATTTCGCTGCTATTCACTACACACTTTTTAATAGGTTGTCCCCAGACTTATATTCTTTCATTTGAGAATCACATCTGGCCCTGCAAGACTGACCAATGTGAAACTTTAGGAAAACTAATCTGAGCTACTCAATGCAGACATGCTAAAAGAGTGAGCAGAAAACCCAAAATAAAGAATAAATGTAGAGTTTAGGGTAAGAGAATAATAAGTCTTACATGATTTAGGGAAGGGCTCAGATACACAAGTGAAACAGACCTTATGACAACTAACAAATCACTTTAAATATTCCATCAGTATCTTGAAACTTATATAAAACATCTTTTTACAATAAAATGTCTTATGTATGCTTGCTTTAATAACATATGAAGGATTTACTTTAAATGAGAGGAAAAAAACAGCAAACGTGTACCTCATCAGTCTCTTCCTGTTTTCTGATCTGTTCAGCCTGTTTAACCAACAGCTCTTGGATCTCATGTGCAATCTCTTTATCACTCCTCTCCCTGCAGGAAAGAGTCACATAGTTGAAGAACCCATCTGACATAACCATACTCCACCCAACCACACAATGTCAGGAATCCTCACTAATTCATGAAACACAAACATTTCTCAGTGCTGTTTACACTCAAAGACAGAGAGACAGAGAGAGGAGAGAGAGTGGGGAAGGATAAGCCAGGGTTAGACTTATACTGAATGAGGGCTTTTGTCTCACTGACTGAGGTGAACATGTAAGTACTGGGTGTAAAAAATGGTACACACAAGAAGCCTCAAAAACTGAAAAACAAGGAAAATCCCATGATGAAAAAATACACATATACATATATACATATACACATATATACAGTGGTGTGAAAAACTATTTGCCCCCTTCCTGATTTCTTATTCTTTTGCATGTTTGTCACACAAAATGTTTCTGATCATCAAACACATTTAACCATTAGTCAAATATAACACAAGTAAACACAAAATGCAGTTTTTAAATGATGGTTTTTATTATTTAGGGGGGAAAAAAAATCCAAACCTACATGGCCCTGTGTG
>NC_041395.2:203355633-203368530 GCF_900747795.2 Erpetoichthys calabaricus
TTTTCTGCACCCCAGTTCCTATGTTTTCGTGCATACTTGAGTCGCTTGGCCTTGTTTCCACATCAGAGGTATGGCTTTTTGGCTGCAACTCTTCCATGAAGACCACTTCTGGCTAGACTTCTCCAGATAGTAGATGGGTGTACCTGGGTCCCACTGGTTTCTGCCAGTTCTGAGCTGATGGCACTGCTGGACATCTTTCGATTTCGAAGGGTAATAAGCTTGATGTGTCTTTCATCTGCTAAACTAAGTTTCCTTGGCCGACCACTGCGTCTACGATCCTCAACGTTGCCCGTTTCTTTGTTCTTCTTCAAAAGAGCTTGAACAGCACATCTTGAAACCCCAGTCTGCTTTGAAATCTTTGTCTGGGAGAGACCTTGCTGATGCAGTATAATTACCTTATCTCTTGTTGCTGTGCCCAATCTTGCCATGACATGAAACTGTCTTCCACAACCTCACCTTGGTAGCAGAGTTTGGCTGTTCCTCACCCAGTTTTAAGCCTCCTACACAGCTGTTTCTGTTTCAGTTAATGACTGTGTTTCAACCTACGTGTGACATTGATGATCATTAGCACCTGTTTGGTATAATTGGTTGATCATACACCTGACTATAATCCTACAAAATCCCTGACTTTGTGCAAGTGTACTTATAAGAATTGATGCTGGTTTGAAGGCAAAAGGTAGTACAGTGATCCCTCGCTATATCGCGCTTCGCCTTTCGTGGCTTCACTCCATCGCGGATTTTATATGTAAGCATATTTAAATATATATCGCGGATTTTTCGCTGCTTCGCGGGTTTCTGCGGACAATGGGTCTTTTAATTTCTGGCACATGCTTCCTCAGTTGGTTTGCCCAGTTGATTTCATACAAGGGACGCTATTGGCAGATGGCTGAGAAGCTACCCAGCTTACTTTCTCTCTCTCTCTCTCTTGCGCTGACGTAGGGGGGTGTGAGCAGGGGGGCTGTGTGCAGCTGCTTCCTGAAGGACATGCTGCACAGTGCTTCGCATACTTAAAAGCTCAAAGGGCACTTATTGATTTTTGACTTTGTTTTTCTGTGGCTCTCTCTCTGTCTCTTCCTGCTCCTGACAGAGGGGGTGTGAGCTGCCGCCTTCAACAGCTTTGTACCGGCGGTGCTTCGCATACTTAAAAAACAAAAAACCCTATTGATTTTTTTTTTGACTGCTTGCTTTGCACTCCTTTGAAAAGGAAGATATGTTTGCATTCTTTTAATTGTGAGACAGAACTGTCATCTCTGTCTTGTCATGGAGCACAGTTTAAACTTTTGAAAAAGAGACAAATGTTTGTTTGCAGTGTTTGAATAACGTTCCTGTCTCTCTACAACCTCCTGTGTTTCTGCGCAAATCTGTGACCCAAGCATGACATTCTAAAAATAACCATATAAACATATGGTTTCTACTTCGCGGATTTTCCTATTTCGCAGGTGGCTCTGGAATGCAACCCCCGCGATGGAGGAGGGATTACTGTAACACCAAATATTGATTTGATTTAGATTTTTCTTTTGTTTGCTCACTTTGCATTTTGTAAATTGATAACAATAATCAATCATTATTTATATTTCTGAAAGCATTCTTTGTTTACAGCATTTTTTCACAACTGCCTAAAACTTTTACACATATAAACACACATACAAAAGACAGGTGTACTGTCCACCATGTTTGCTTCTTGCATTATACCCAGTGCTGCTGCAACAATCACTGGCTTCCTGCGACTCTAAAGTAGGTACATCACATTTACCCCTTAACACAAAGGACTAAATGTATACCTGTAATGTCTGTTTAATTCTTGTTACTTGATTGCATGCTAGGTATGAACTTAACCTCTTCCTTATTAGCTGTCACTAAACCACTGGAGCGCATGCATGTGCATGCATGCATGCATGGACAGTGTTGCCAACCATAGCACACAATATCTTTGTGACAATACTTTTGCAAAAATAACACAATACTTTGGTAAAATAACATTTTTGTAGAAATAATGATTTTTAACTTTGAGTGTCAGGAATAAGCTTCAATGCCACATTCCTTATAGAAAGCTTCTATTGGTTAGGAGCAGAAAAGTATAGCTTGTTAAAGTTAGAGGGAAATGTTAAAAAAGGTATCACATTCATAAAATTCCATGGTAGTTGTTTTTTTAGGTATTGACTTCAGGCTTAAAGCTCAAAGTTAATCTTTTATAGTATAGTTAAGAGTACCATGTAGCAAAAATATTTCAAGATATTCAGTGCACTAAGTGTTTAAATTGTTTTCTGCAGGACACACATTTGAGACTGAAACACTGGGCTAATGCTGCCTTGCCAGTCTGACTTTCCAATAACACTTACATTGCCTTATGGCGCTGCTGGTGGCGAACTCGAGCCTTCATATCCTCTTCCTCCTGCAGTTTCTTTGCCACCTTGAGATCATGCTGAACCAGGCGATTCTTCTGAATATTGGATGCTAGATGTGTCTCAACTTAAAAAAAAATAAAAAAATAAAAAAAATTAAGACAATCTCTCCTCATGTTCTAAAAAGTCTCACGATTCTAGAATTTTTTTTCCATCTGAAATATTCTGCACTTTTCTCTTCCCATAAGACCTAACATTTTTCCTTAATGAGATTTAAGATTCTCTTTCTTCTTACACTCTGGATCACAAATTATTTGTAATGGGTCATAACATGATTGTGCAGTAAAATTGTAACCATTCACCCAAGTGTGAAATCTGTGCCAAGTGACATGACTGCAACTATTAACATACGCATAATGGAGACATTTCGTTTCTGTGGCACAAAAATTTAAGTTTTCCTCAACTCCCATCTTACAACCCATTACACATTCAGTATGAGAACAATGACAGCAAAGACGTGCATAAGAAAGGAATAGGAGGAACTGACTGACAAACAAGCTTATGAGTTGAAGAGACTGTGACACTAGGCTGACAATCACAAAAAACAGAAAACATTTTTCAACATAACAGAATAATCAGCCGCTGACAATCACAAAAAACAGAAAACATTTTTCAACATAACAGAATAATCAGCCCATTAATGTGACATGGGTGCAATTTGCTTCAGCTCGTTAAGGAATTTTTCTTTTTCTATGCTGTGTGCGCTGATAGTTTTGAAAGTGCATAAAGCACACAGAAATCTGATTTTTACATGGTTCTGAATTTTTCACCACACAGTTCCTTCATAGAGTTTGTTGTGGATGCATGCATGCCCAGTGTAGGTGAAGGTCTATGTGATTTGCATTTTCGGGTGTTTCAGATTGAACAGGGATCCTTTTGAAAACTAAGCGAAAACTCCAGTGTGGACAGATTATTTTTGTCTTGTGGATATGCTTTAGACTCCATGATGGACAAACCACCATGCCTTTCCCCTTTTCTTCAATGAGCTGTGGACTCTGGGGGGGACAGCAAATTTGACACAACTGGAGAATTCAAATGAAAACTGTAGCTTGTTACAAAGTAGGGAGGCTTGCATTTGTGCAGAACACTGAGTAGGCTAACGAATATGCAACATGATTGGGGGGGATGGTAGGATGGGGATATGCTTTAGTACCATTTCAGTACTGGTATGTACATTCAAAAGCTGCTATTGATACCGAAGCTAAAGTTATAGCATGAATCCAACACAATTATACAGTTATGGACCGATTTATGGCCAACTGATTTGAGACGATTAATAATTACAGTTGAGGGCCATTGAGGAAGAAAAAATACTGTGATAATGTTCTAGAAATTGCCAACACCAGCACCAGTAATAAATCTTTCATCATTATTATTTCACAGGGTCTTATATGTTTTCTGACTCTTACAGGGCCCTGTAAGGTTTGTTTTGAATTCTTATGTATTCGGCATGTCGTGTTTTCCTTATACCAGGGTTTCTCAACCTATATGGTACCACACCTCAGTTTTGCCTTTTTAATTTCACTAATGATCCACTAGAAGCAACTGCAAATCAGTCCTTTGATGAAACAAGTGTCATCAGGGGTCCCTCTTTGTGAAACTGGAAAGCATAATGAGAAGCACTGCCGAATATTTAGGCAAACCACTCTGACCTACTACCAACCCAACGGCAGTAACCCATACCATGACACAGTGACTAAGAAACATAGGCAAACCATCACGACCTACTCATGGACCAATGACGGCAACTTATGACTCAGCAGCAGTGCGATCCAGTGGCTAAGAAATGCTGCTTTAAGCCGACCCGATGTGCGGCCACCAAGAAGCGAAGACCAGTTTGTGCTACTCCTTATCATCAATTTATGTATGCATAATAGTGGTGACCCACAGAACTTTAACTGCAATGAGCTATACACTTTGTGACTGACATACAGGCAATTTGACATACAGACAAATGGTAGGTCCCAAATGGAGCCATAAGTGTGACTGTGTGTGTATATAAAATGTAAATAAATATAAATGTATACATCCACTACTTCTTTCAGCTGCTCCAATTAGAGGTTGCCACAGAGGATCATCTTTTTCCATATCTTCCTGTCCTCTGCTGTTGTGGTGTACAAAATCTGTAAATTTTGTTCTGTATTTTCATTATATTATGCTCAAGACAACAATTCAGTACACATCAAAGCATTTCCTCTTCCCAGTTGTACCTCACTTTTAAAACAGCTGTTCCAACAAAGAAAGAAAGACATGCTTGTGCCTAAGGTTATTGATTAGTTTATAACCTGGGCATCTGGGACAACAAGTAGCTAAATTGGTTTACAGCCTGGGAAATGAAGACATGCCAGTAGTACTAAGCAACATCAAAGGTTTTATTGTTTGGGAAAAACAGACGTACTCAAGATTAAAGAATCTGAGCAAAATTCATCCACCATACTGACAGCCAGCCAATCAGGTGTATGCAACAACCATGTGTTATGAAACCCCCGGCATGAAATTTTATAATAAATATGCTTCGTCTGAAGAGCGACATCAGAAGAAGGGAGGAAGACGTCAGGAGAAGAGAACAGAGCAACATCAACGTGCAGCCATTTCCATCCAATTGTCAGAAAAATACCTAATGAACAACTATGAGTGGCTAGATCACAGGCCACCTGTGACATTCATCCTTGTCATCTTTAACTTTTCGTAAGCTTTTTCTAAAGACATTATATATATACATATATATACATACATATATATATACATATATATACATACATATACATACATATATATACATACATATACATACATATATATATATACACTAGCAAAATACCCGCTGCGTGTGTTAAAGAGGTTATGTAACCATATACAGTAATCCCTCCTCCATCGCGGGGGTAAGCTGTAAGCAATGAGTCTACCAAATTTCAGCCTTCCACCTACATGGGAAGTTGGAGAATTAGTGATGAGTGAGTCAGTCAGTCAGTCAGTCAGTCAGTCAGTCAGGGCTTTGCCTTTTATTAATTAGTATAGATACATATACATATACATACATACATATACATATATATATACATACATACATATACATTAGTAGTGTGACGAGATCTCGTGGTACAAGATCTCGCGAGATCAGATTTGTCTCACAAGATGCGTCTGGTCTCGCGAGAACGTGACGATATCCTTGCGTTATTGGCATGATGGAGCGTGAGGGAGAAGTAAGGATAGAAGATGCGCCCGCGACATTTAAATCGTTGGTGTGGCAACATTTTGGATTCCTTGTGGAAATAAGAAACGGTGATAAAATGACAGACAAGACAAAGACAATTTGCAAACACTGTAAGAAATTAATACCGTACACCTCTGCTAACACAAGCACTATGCAAAAGCATTTAGAAAACCACCACAGCTCGTTACTAAAAGCTGCGCCTGTGAAGAAAACGGAAAGCAATTCAGTTCGCATGAAAGGGCAAACAACCATAACAAATGCCTTTGCAGCTAAACTTCCACCATCCAATGCAAGAGCCACGGCAATAACAAGAGACATCGCCGTTTTCATTGCAGCCGATATGAGACCATTTTCTGTGGTGGAAAATCTGGGATTTCGGCGACTCATCCACACACTGGAACCAAAGTATGCCATCCCGTCACGCACACATTTTACTCGCAAGGAGTGCAAGGTAAACGTTGTACAGGCTTTGAAAGAGGCAGAAACCATCGCCATAACTACTGACGGTTGGACTTCTAGGTGTACACAGAGCTATATCACAATTACAGCCCACATTATCAACAGTAATTGGGAAATGGTACATTTTGTACTGCAGACGCGCCCACTTTTTGAATCACACACAGGGGCAAACGTCGCTGAAGTTTTACAAGAAGCTGTCACACAGTGGGGTCTTAAAAAGCCAAACCATTGCATCGCTATTGTAACAGACAATGCGCGTAATATGGATGTGGCTGTGCGCGAGGCAGGATTTGAGCCGCACATCAAATGCTTTGCGCACACAATAAATCTCACTACACAGGCTGGCCTCGGTGTTGCGCGTGTCGCTCGTTTGCTCGAGCGGGTGAGACGTGTAACTGCTTTTTTTCACCGGAGTTCGACAGCTGCCGCGGTACTGACGTCTAAGCAGAAGCTGCTACAACTGCCATCGCACAAATTAATAATGGACGTCACCACGCGATGGAATTCATCATTGGATATGCTGGTTCGTTACCTGGAGCAGCAGGCTTCTATAGCAGCAGCGCTCACCAGCCCAGAAATAAGACAAAATGCCCGAAACATTGACACACTGGATATCTGCGACATTGTCAATGCCGAATTTCTTGTGAAGCTGCTGAATCCTTTAAAGACAACTACCACTGTCTTGTGTGAAGAGAAGAGGCCCACAGTGTCTCTCATCGTGCCACTGAAGAACATGATAGAACAAAACATGGCACCAAATGACAGTGATTCCCCCATTGTGGCCGACACAAAGAGAGCAATTCTCAGCAATATTTCAGGCAGATACAGTGGGGATGTATACAACTACCTGCTGGAGAGCACTGCGCTGGACCCAAGATTCCAGTCTCTACCGCAGCTAGACTGCAACCAGTGTGAGGCAGTCTTTCAGAGGATACAGAAAAGGGTGGAACAGTTGCAGCAAAACCAGGTATCATTGACTTGATTTTTTTTTCCCTAGAAGATTTATGTTTCCATTACCAAATTTTAATGGATTTAATAGGTTCATGCTGTGTTTGTGTGTGTGTGTGTGTGTGTTGTAAACACGAGAGCATCAGAGTGAGTGTATTTGTGTTAAAAGAGAGAGGGGGACTGGTTTGCTGCTTGCTAATGTTAAAGCCAGTGTCTCTGCTGCTTAAAGCCCACAGATGAGAAGAGTATGGAGCACAAGGAAGAGGCATCAGCTCATTGTTCCACACATGGGGGCGAGGGGGCTCTTGAAGCTGAAGGCGGAGCTGAATCAGAAGAGGAACCTGCTTCCAAGAAGACAGCACTTGAGGATCTGCTAGGGGACTCTTTCTCGAAGACAGAACAGCCCAGCAAAGGAATTGAGAGGGAAACTGAACTTTACAGAAGAGAGGCATCTATCCCACTTAGTTGCTGCCCTCTGACATGGTGGAGAGAAAACAGCTCCAAATATCCTTTGCTGTCTCCACTTGTCAAAGAATATCTTTCCATTCCTGCGACCTCTGTTCCAAGTGAGTGTGTCTTTTCAACTGCAGGAGACATAGTTACTGCCCAGAGGTCACAATTGCTGCCAGAAAATGTAGACATGCTTATATTCTTAAAAAAGAACATGACCATATCTTAGGCTGTTCTGTATAGGTCATTACCTCATTACCTAGGTCATAGCTCTTTTTCCATGCTTAAGAAAATTTTGTTCATTGTTTTGCACTCTGAGTTTTAAGACAGCACTACTTTGATAGTTACACTAATTATGGTTAATTGCACGTAAAGGGATATTTGTGTTGTTTATTATTTATTTTTATTTATACTATTTAATTTTATTGTGCAATTAATTGCCTGTCAGTTTGTGGCAAAATATTTTGCAGTGTTTACATGTTATTACTGCATATCATTCATCAAAATAGAAGTTTTATTTCATAAAGTTGATTTCAAAATGGACATGCATTTTTTGCATTTTGTGTTTTTCAGTACAACAAAAGGCTATTTTTGTTATATATTTAAACATTGAGGATTTCTTTAAAAAAAATGTCTAAAAGTCTCGTCTCGTTCTCGTGAACCCAGTCTCGTGTTTTGTATCGCGCTTCGCCTTTCGCGGCTTCACTCCATCGCGGATTTTATATGTAAGCATATTTAAATATATATCGCGGATTTTTCGCTGCTTCGCGGGTTTCTGCGGACAATGGGTCTTTTAATTTCTGGTACATGCTTCCTCAGTTGGTTTGCCCAGTTGATTTCATACAAGGGACGCTATTGGCAGATGGCTGAGAAGCTACCCAACTTACTTTCTCTCTCTCTCTCTCTCTCTCTCTCTTGCGCTGACGTAGGGGGGTGTGAGCAGGGGGGCTGTTCGCACACCTAGACGATAGGGACGTTTCTACCTTCTGTGTGCAGCTGCTTCCTGAAGGACATGCTGCACAGTGCTTCGCATACTTAAAAGCTCAAAGGGCACATATTGATTTTTGACTTTGTTTTACTCTGGCTCTCTCTCTCTATTTCTCTGCTCCTGACGGAGGGGGTGTGAGCTGCCGCCTTCAACAGCTTTGTGCCGCGGTGCTTGCATACTTAAAAGCAAACAGCCCTATTGATTTGTTTGCTTTACTCTCTGTCTTTCTGACAGACTCTGCTCCTGACGGGCACTCCTTTGAAGAGGAAAATATGTTTGCATTCTTTTAATTGTGAGAACGGAACTGTCATCTCTGTCTTGTCATGGAGCACAGTTTAAACTTTTGAAAAAGAGACAATGTTTGTTTGCAGTGTTTGAATAACGTTCCTGTCTCTCTACAACCTCCTGTGTTTCTGCACAAATCTGTGACCCAAGCATGACAATATAAAAATAACCATATAAACATATGGTTTCTACTTCGCGGATTTTCTTATTTCGCGGGTGGCTCTGGAACGCAACCCCCGCGATGGAGGAGGGATTACTGTATATATATATATATATATATATATATATATATATATATGGTTGAAATAGTTTACTGTCAAATAAATGCAAAGAGTACGCGGCACGTGTTTCGCCCTCATTCTGGGCTTATCAGGCGTACACACTCCACTGCACTCCCTCTCGGGAATCGTACCTCGGACGTCAGCGCCAGAGGCGATGCCCCTAACGTTGCGCCACGGCGTGTGGTTCGTTTATTTGACAGCATGCAGCCTGATGAGCCCAGAATGAGGGGCGAAACACGTGTCGCGTACTCTTTGCATTTATTTGACAGTAAACCTATTTCAACCATTCTATGATCTGCTCCTCACAAACTGAGGGCACCGTGGCGGATGTTAGCAGATTGCTGGCCAACCACAAGCATTACCTGGTAGGTAACCACCCATACAATCAGATTGTGACACAGACTACGAATGCCGTGATATATATATATATATATATATATATATATATACACATATACATATACATACATATATATACAGTGGGTACGGAAAGTATTCAGACCCCCTTCAATTTTTCAGTCTTTGTCATATTGCAGCCATTTGCTAAAATCATTTAAATTAATTTTTTCCCTCATTAATGTACACACAGCACCCCATATTGACAGACAAAAAAAAGAATTTTTGAAATTGTTGCAGATTTATTAAAAAAAGAAAAACTGAAATATCACATGGTCCTAAGTATTCAGACCCTTTGCTCAGTATTTAGTAGAAGCACCCTTTTGAGCTAATACAGCCATGAGTCTTCTTGGGAAAGATGCAACAAGTTTTTCACACCTGGATTTGGGGATCCTCTGCCATTCCTCCTTGCAGATCCTCTCCAGTTCTGTCAGGTTGGATGGTAAACGTTGGACGACAGCCATTTTAGGTCTCTCCAGAGATGCTCAATTGGGTTTAAGTCAGGGCTCTGGCTGGGTCATTCAAGAACAGTCACAGACTTGTTGTGAAGCCACTCCTTTGTTATTTTAGCTGTGTGCTTAGGGTCATTGTCTTGTTGGAAGGTAAACCTTCGGGCCAGTCTGAGGTCCTTAGCACTCTGGAGAAGGTTTTGTCCAGGATATCCCTGTACTTGGCCGCATTCATCTTTCCCTCGATTGCAACCAGTCGTCCTGTCCCAGCAGCTGAAAAACAACCCCATAGCATGATGCTGCCACCGCCATGCTTCACTGTGGGGACTGTATTGGACAAGTGATGAGCAGTGCCTGGTTGTCTCCACACATACCGCTTAGAATTAAGGCCAAAAAGTTCTATCTTGGTCTCATCAGACCAGAGAATCTTATTTCTCACCATCTCAGAGTCCTTCAGGTGTCTTTTAGCAAACTCCATGCGGGCTGTCATGTGTCTTGCACTGAGGAGAGGCTTCCGACAGGCCACTCTGCCATAAAGCCCTGACTGGTGGAGGGCTGCAGTGATGGTTGACTTTCTACAACTTTCTCCCATCTCCTGACTGCATCTCTGGAGCTCAGCCAAAGTGATCTTTGGGTTCTTCTTTACCTCTCTCACCAAGGCTCTTCTCCCCCGGTAGCTCAGCTTGGCCGGACAGCCAGCTCTAGGAAGGGTTCTGGTCGTCCCAAACATCTTCCATTTAAGGATTATGGAGGCCACTGTGCTCTTGGGAACCTTAAGTGCAGCAGAAATTTTTTTGTAACCTTGGCCAGATCTGTGCATTGCCACAATTCTGTCTCTGAGCTCTTCAGGCAGTTCCTTTGACCTCATGATTCTCATTTGCTCTGACATGCATTGTGAGCTGTAAGGTCTTATATAGACAGTTGTGTGGCTTTAAATATATGAGTGTATATACACACACACATACATACATACATACATTAGTGCTGGGCGGTATACCGGTTCATACCGAAAACCGATTTTTATTTTTTTTATGATATGGATTTTTCTTATACCGCAACACCAGTTTAAATTGCCTAAACGACGTTCAGAACGTGGCGCAGCGGGAAACTGTTCAAGTGGGGACATTTTTCACTGCTACACCGCTAAACACAGATTTGTTGCACTAGGGCTCTTTTTCACTGCTACACCACCAAATAGTGGGCGGTAGCATAGGTATGCCGCACGGTGAAAATGGACAGAGAGCTGAAAAAAATGAGTCACGTCTGTTGCCTGGAGATGCTTTAGTTTTAAAAGGTCAGATGTGCAAATACTGTTTCTATACTACTGGATAATACTGCAAGCCAAGTTGTACTTTTATTTGTTTTCAATACAGTGTAATGTACCTGGGTACTGTGTAATATTGTGACGACATGTTGACTTTATTCTCGTACTTTGTCATTAAAGTAGAACATCGTAAACTAAACTTCTCAAATTAAATGAATATTTAATTTACTAGATTTTCTCAAACCCCGTCATAAGTTATATAGCACATTAAATGCTTTGTGTTAAGTGTTTCCCGAGCTTCTTAAACTGACTTCCTCTGCACTAAGAGGAGGCACCGGCACCAGCAGTGATCGCCGCACAGAATCCATTCACATGATATTCATGCTCTCTGAACATTTAGAATGCCAAGATAAATACTTGATATAAATAAATACTTGATATAAATTCTAAATTTTCAGAGAGCAGGAATATCTGGGACAACTGGGTCGGGGAACATAACACAAAGCATTTAATGTGCTACATTAACTTATGACGGGGTTTGAGAAAATCTAGTAAATTAAACAATGATTTTAGGATGAAGTTTAGCTTACGACATTCTACTTTAATTATAAAGTAAACTATGAGAATAGAGTGGAAATGTCGACTTTAATCTCGACATAAACGGCGAGAATAAAGTGGAAATGTCGACTTTATTCTCGACGTATAGTTTTTTTTTTTCTTCCCTGTGTCCGTATTTTTTTTCTTCACCGTGGCCCTAATACGATTCCGTAGGGCTATATCACAAATACAATTATAAATGCAAGTTGCAGTTGTATTATTTATGTATATAGCTTAGCTTGAAGCAAGGTCCATATTAATGCAGTTTGCCTACATGATAGTTCAGTTGGTAAAGATGTCATCATAATAATAATAATAATAATACATTTTATTTATATAGTGCCTTTCCCATGCTCAAGGCACTTACAAAATATAATAAAGAACGGCAGCGTATACAGTATATAGCATTGTACAAACCAGATAAATAAATAAAGAAGATTAAGACAGTGAATTCTGTCATCACCAAGATTCCACTTGTTTTATTTTATTTTAATTTGGTGAATACTGTGTAATGCACCTGGGCTTTTGAAGCCTTGAAGTAATAGTGCAACTATCAGTAATAATACAATTATTTATTTTATTGTTATTATTTATTAGTTTAAATATTATGCAGTTTAATGATGGTAAAGTTGTTTAAAAAGTCACGTTAATGTGTCAGTGGACAGAGATTGTTAACATTAACAGAAAGTGTAGTTGTTTTACAAAAAAATATTTATTTATTCCTTTTCTAAGACTTTTCAGTGCAATACAACTTTGACAAGCACTTCTGGATATTTTCCGAAGTCTAAATACCACTTTGGATGGTTGAAAATATGTTGTTAAAATTATAATTTAAGTTTTTGCAAAATTTGTTAAATAAAAAGGTTCTATATTTTGACTGCGTCTGTCATGCAATGTGATTTCCTTCTCTTCATTAGTGCCACCCCCCTTGAAAAGTATCACTTTATGGGGCAATGCAAACCTGTATTAATACTTGTGTGCACATTAAAATGTTTTTTTGTACAATGTACAATGCTCTTGACAGTGGAAAAGGTTATTCTTAGCCAGTAATTGCAGTGGAAAATGTGTTTAACATCCACTCATGCATGGGAAAAAAATACCGTCAAATACCGTGAAACCGGGATAATTTAGAAAAATACCGTGATATAGAATTTTGGTCATACC
>NC_041395.2:203387285-203417285 GCF_900747795.2 Erpetoichthys calabaricus
AAACACAGGAGGTTGGAGAGAGACAGGAACGTTATTCAAACACTGCAAACAAACATTTGTCTCTTTTTCAAAAGTTTAAACTGTGCTCCATGACAAGACAGAGATGACAGTTCTGTCTCACAATTAAAAGAATGCAAACATATCTTCCTTTTCAAAGGAGTGCAAAGCAAGCAGTCAAAAAAAAAATCAATAGGGCTTTTTGGCTTTTAAGTATGCGAAGCACCGCCGGTACAAAGCTGTTGAAGGCGGCAGCTCACACCCCCTCTGTCAGGAGCAGGAAGAGAGAGAGAGAGAGCCACAGAAAAACAAAGTCAAAAATCAATACGTGCCCTTTGAGCTTTTAAGTATGCGAAGCACCGTGCAGCATGTCCTTCAGGAAGCAGCTGCACACAGCCCCCCTGCTCACACCCCCCTACGTCAGCGCAAGAGAGAGAGAGAGAGAGAGATAAAGTAAGTTGGGTAGCTTCTCAGCCATCTGCCAATAGCGTCCCTTGTATGAAATCAACTGGGCAAACCAACTGAGGAAGCATGTGCCAGAAATTAAAAGACCCATTGTCCGCAGAAACCCGCGAAGCGGCGAAAAATCCGCGATATATATTTAAATATGCTTACATATAAAATCCGCGATGGAGTGAAGCCACGAAAGGCGAAGCGCGATATAGCGAGGGATCACTGTATATATATATATACATATACATACATACATACATATATATATATACATATACATACATATATACATATACATATACATAGATATATACATATACATACATATATACATATACATACATATATATACACATACATACATACATACACACAAATATATTTGCTAAAGTTACACACAAGGCAAGAGATAGTGAAATACAGTATTTTTATATTTGACAGGTAATGTGGCTACTGTTTAATAAGGCATGAATAACTTCTCTGCCAGTAAACTGTAACTGTAGTTCATTAATAGCAAGTGAACTTACTCTAACTGCATTCTGTACCTGTCATTACACTGAGTAGTAGTAGAGCTCAGTTTCTCGAAAATCCTATAGAAACCCAATGTTGATTAAAAGCAATTGCAACTGGAGGAGTAACAAATTATAATTTACCATACAGACATTATAATTTTATAAGTACTTTGCAGGTTTCCCCAATACAAATAAGAATTTAATATAATCAAAAGTTTTGTTTTTTCCTAATCATTGCAAGATGTTTATTTCTCAACTTCATAAATCATTGCCCATCTGAGAAAAAAATCTTTATTTGGTTATGTGCCAAGCAGCATTTCTTTTAAAAAAATCTTTGAAAAAATTTATGGTATGATTTACATCTCACCTATGTTTTACCTGTAATCTTTCATAAAATAAATGCTTATTAGTTCAATCACTGAAAATATTTGTGAAGTGATTTAAAAATAATGTGACATCTCAAAGGGCAAATACAAAACCAGTTCCACTTTATTAATGCCACCAGGTTCTCAAATGAAACAATATGTTCTTGTTCAAGCCTCTTCCCCACATCTCCAGCTTTCTAGTGAAGAGAAGCTGATCTCACCTATATGGTAGATGCTCGTCTTAAACTTGCAACTGCACATTTAATTCACATCACTTTGACAAAAGGTCGCTGACTTAGGTTTACATTGCTGAATCTTATGAAAAAGGTTCTAACCCAAACCTGGGCATTGTGTGGCCTGTGATCTAGTTCTGCCTGTCCAATGGAAGGTGCGGACGGCAAGTACTTGCCTGGGCATGTTAGTCTGCATCTCAAAATTGCTATGTATGGGAAATTGCGGGAAATTGCATCAGAGAAAGGGGTGATTGTTCATGTAATACTGAATAAAGGAAACCAACACGTGTTGTAGTCTGCATTCTGTCTGCACTATGTGCAAAGACACAAGAAAAATTTGCAGTAAAAAGGGAAAAGTTGATGTGGAAACCAGATCATTCCACAAATCCTGGACTTCTGAGGTTAGCAGTAAAGCAATCTGTTTGGTATGCAAAGAGCACATCTCTGCATTTAAAGACAACAACTTGAGACGTCACTTCAAGATGAAGCAACCTGAAAAATACAGAAATTTACCTGAAGAGGGGAATGTGAGGACTGCAGAGGAATCTTTTTACAAAAATTCATACAGCAAAGGAACAGTAAAAAAAACAGCTATATATTAGCTCACATAATTGCCAAAAGAAGCAAAACATTTTC
Organism: Erpetoichthys calabaricus; assembly: GCF_900747795.2. Classification (NCBI taxonomy): domain Eukaryota; kingdom Metazoa; phylum Chordata; class Cladistia; order Polypteriformes; family Polypteridae; genus Erpetoichthys; species Erpetoichthys calabaricus. Next base: position 203,389,482 of record NC_041395.2, read on the forward strand.
TGATGAAGAATTTATTAAAGATTACTTAATGGAGTCGGAGGCAAACCTTTGCCCAGGGAAGAAAGATGCATTTGAACATCTGTCCCTATCACAGCAAACAGTTACAAGACAGATTGAGCAAATTGTGGAGAATCTGGTACTAAAGTTGAAATACACGGTGGAAAATGTTGACTTCTCTTTGGCCTTGGATGAAAGGTGTGATGTTCAGGACACCAGAGATTCAGTAGTTATGTCAGATGAAAGGAAAACCCATTCATGAACTAAACAGCACCAAGTGGCTATCAGATTTAGCATCTGAAATTGATGTGACTGCACTTATGAATGAACCGAATACAACATTGCAAGGCAAAAGTCTTTTTGCACGATATGCACAGCTTAGTCAAGGCCTTCATGAGGAAGCTGTTGGTTCTCTTTCAGCAAACAGAGAGGAACACATTGACACATCTTCCCACACTTTGAGGGAGGGATCTATCTGCTGATCAGCTTAACAAATATGCAGCCATGTTCTGAGCACTGCATGGTGATTTTTCCAGGAGATTTGAAGACTTCAAAGCGGTGGAAACTGAAATGTTCACCATCTCCTATCCATTAATGTGTGATGTGGACACTGCCCCCAGTGAGGTACAACATGAATTTATAGACTTGCAGTTTGATGCATTACTGACAGAACACTTCAAACCATCACCTTGGGATTAATAAGTATCTATCTATCTATCTATCTATCTATCTATCTATCTATCTATCAATGCCATTACTGACGTTCTACAGTTCTCTCAAAAAAGGAGAATTTCCCATACCTGAGAAGACTAGCTCAGAGAATGCTTGTCCTCTTTGGATCCACATACATATGTGAACAGACACTGTCAGTGATGAAACCCAAGAAATCCAGGTACATATCTTCTCTCACTGATGACCATCTGTCTGCTGTACTGCAAACAGCAACATCAGGAAATACACCTGACTTCAATACACTAGCTGAAGCTCATCAGACTTAATTTTTCCCACCAAGTTATTAAAGGTACAGAGACAGTAAAATATTATCAGTGATTAAGGCAGTAAAATGTATTTCTTATTTTGTTTTTGGGGCGGCACAGTGGCGCAGTGGGTATCGCTGCTGCCTCGCAGTTGGGAGACCTGGGGACCCGAGTTCGCTTCCTGGGTCCTCCCTGCGTGGAGTTTGCATGTTCTCCCCGTGTCTGCGTGGGTTTCCTCCCACAGTCCAAAGACATGCTGGTTAGTTGGATTGGCGATTCTAATTTGGCCCTAGTGTGTGCTTGGTGTGTGGGTGTGTTTGTGTGTGTCCTGCGGTGGGTTGGCACCCTGCCCAGGATTGGTTCCTGCCTTGTGCCCTGTGTTGGCTGGGATTGGCTCCAGCAGACCCCCGTGACCCTGTGTTCGGATTCAGCGGGTTGGAAAATGGATGGATGGATGGAATTTGTTTTTGTTTTACACAATCATTAATTGTAGATTGTGTTAGAAAGTATGCTATAGTGTTTGTATGTTCCATGGTTCAATACATCAAATAAAATCTGAATATGTGGTCTACATTAATTTTATTATGGTGAAAAAAAGAAATATGTTTACCATAATGTAACACTTGACAGAATATGTTCAGCCTTCCCCAACAAGCTGGTTTTCTTATGTGGCCCCCCATTAAAAATAGGTGCTCATCCCTGTACTAACGTCACGTCTAAACATGAATGCTCTGGAATACACCCTGCCACCAGAAAGCCATCTGGCTTAACTTTAAAACAATACTTCTATATGCTCAGTTTCCATCACCTAACAGGGGGAAGAGAAAAGACTGTCAGTGGTCTTATTTTGATATAACTGGACAAACTGGTGAGGAAGGCAGGCACTATTGTAGGCATGGAGCTGGACAGTTTGACATCTGTGGCAGAGCGACGGGCGCTGAGCAGGCTCCTGTCAATCATGGAGAATCCACTGCATCCACTAAACAGTATCATCACCAGACAGAGGAGCAGCTTCAGCGACAGACTGCTGTCACTTTCCTGTTCCACTGACAGACTGAGGAGATCGTTCCTCCCCCACACTATGCGACTCTTCAATACCACCCGGGGGGGGGTAAACGTTAACATTATTCAAAGTTATTGTCTATGTGTATACCTGCATTGTTATCACTCTTTAATTTAATATTTTCTTTATCAGTATGCTGCTGTTGGAGTATGTGAATTTCCCCTTGGAATTAATAAAGTATCTATCTATCTATCTATCTATCTATCTATCTATCTATCTATCTATCTATCTATCTATCTATCTATCTATCTATCTAATGGAGTATGGTAATGACATCAGACAAAACATCATGTAGTTTGCGACCTGAGGTCATGTGCACTCTGGAGCATGCTTCCTTCAAGGACCTTCGTGTATTTGGCTGCATTCATCCTTCCATCAATTCTGACCAGTCTCTGTGTCCCTGCCATTGAGAAGCATTACCACAGCATGATGCTGCTGCCACCACCATGCTTTACCAAAGGGATGGTATTAGGCTGGTGATGAGCAGGCCTGTTTTTTCCCCCACACATAGTGCTTAAAGTTCTGCCTAAAGAGTTCAATTTTTGTCCCAACCTTTCACAGAATCTTTTGCCTGATGCTCTCAGAATCCTTTAAATATTTAAAATAAACCAGGGCTCCAGACTGCAATTAAAAATATTAATTTCCAACAATAATTCAAAGTTTAGTCACCGTCAATGACTGACTCACAAAATTTATTTTCTGGATTGATATGATATCATATTTTTTTTTTTATTTAAGTACATCTTTAACTGTTTTACTTCCATTCTCATCCACAGCAGCATACAGAAACCAAAGACACGATCATTATACCAGAGTCTGCTTATCACAGTGTGAATAGCAGCTGCTTTATAGGTTGATCAGTTGGTAGATGGCTAGTTGAAGAGATTTTCCATTAACGGGGAGAAAACACACAATACAAAACAATTTATCATGACAGGAGTAATAGTTATTTACAAACAGCACTTGTTAAAACAAGAAAAAGGTATTAGAATCAAGCAAAATTATCTGCCAATATAGTGAGAAAGTTTAACTTGTTAAATTTTCTAAAAATGAGATTATATATCTTACACATACAAATCTACTCAAGTCAGTTATTCTTAAAATAAAAAAAACAAGATCTATTATTTCTTTTCAAGATTTTCTGGCTTGTTAAGATTTCATTTTTTGCAGTGTGGCAGAAGGTACTCTAGCATCCAAACCAGATCCGCCAGGTTCTACAACAATCCCTTAGCTGCCCAGATTCTGAACTGTCAACCCTCCTGCCTTAACATCTGCTCCTAGTAGCTTATTTAAATGCAGTACATTTGTTACACTTGTTACTATTATTTCTTATTATTGTTTTTATTATTTATCATTATTTATTTTAATTATGACCAATTATTTACTTATTATTTATTAATCTATTTACAGTACAGTACAGTTCTTTACCTGTCTTACACTACAGTCCTAAGATCCAATATTTACTGAACCACATTTACTGTTCCCTTTCTGCTTTCCTTTATTTACATCTAAATAATTGACAAGGACAGTATACATTCAATTGTACACCATCATATGGAGAACCTTGCTGACACCTCAAAAATACTGATATTAAAGGGAGAACAAAGTGTTATTGTACATTAAATGGACAGTCTGATGTAATGTAGGGCTCTGCCTCTTCCTCTAATCGCTCTTTGGAGAAATCTCACATCTAAGTATTACACTTCAGAAGAATTCCCAGACTTTGCCTTAGGCTGTGGCAACAATTAAAATCTTTGTTATGACAATTAAATATGAAGGAAAAACCGTGACAAATGGAAAGTTTCAGGAATTCATACAACAATCTGAATTAGAATTGCATACTCAAAGTCAGAATATTGTCCAGAAGGATGATACACAGATACCAGACAACAAAAAAATGTGTCAAAACAGTGAGCAATAGCTACAACTATATGACATTTAAGATCATCAAGCTCAAGGACTTTCAGAATCAGGAAAGCTCCAGAGATGTCCTTAATCAACAGAGCGAAAAAACAGTAGTCAAAGAACTAGAAAAAAGATTTGGAATAATGATAGATGGTGAAGAGCAAGGCAGTTCAGAACAAGCAGAGATTATTCAATGTTTTTCTATGTTCTGTCACTATTCATGGCCTAATGACATTATCACTTATGGTTGGGGATGATACTGACACTCTTGTAAAATGATACAAAACCAACTTGGTGAAAAGTGAGTGTGAAGTTGAGGTTGTTCAGAAATAATGGAGAGTGAACTGCACATGAAATAATAATTTAATGGTCATCTTCCAAATAGGTTCCTGAAACCTTTAGAGTTTCCTCCTTTACAGTGACAACTGGGTTTTTGGTCATTTCCCTGACCAAGGTCCCGCTTGCCTGTTTACTAAGTTTGACCAGACAGTCAACTCTAGGAAGAATCTTGGTGGTTCCAAACGTCTTGCATTTCACAGTTATTAAGACCATTATGCTCATGGGAACACTCAAAGCTTTATAAATGGTTTTAAACCCTTGAACTGGTCTATTCCTCATAAATTTTTTACAGTATATATTTTTATTGATTTTAATTAGAAACAGGTAACATTCCATACAGTCAAGTCAAATTTAACAAATCAAAGCAACATTCGACCCCCACCCAACAGAAGGAGAGAGGAACCAAAGCTACTCTATAAAAGGAGCAGGACAAGAAGTGTATCCTTTTCCCTGAAATGGAAGCTTATTCTAAAGTGATATTGATTAGATACTGCCATATTTATCTTCTAAGTGAGAATTTGATTTTTTTTTCCAATTTCACGTAGCACAGAACATCAGTTACCCATTGACGTAAGAGTGGTAGGGTGGGATTCTTCCAGTTGAGCAAGTCTACATGCTAGTAGTGTCGTAAAGGAAATCAGTTTTTTTTTTTTTATCCTTCTCCACTTTAAGGCCATCTGGAAGTACACCAAACACAGCTGTTAATGGATTAGGAGTGATTGTGACATCAAGGCTGTCTGATAGGCATGCAAAGATTTTTATCCAAAACACTGTTAACATGGGGCGGCACGGTGGCGTAGTGGGTAGCGCTGCTGCCTCGCAGTTGGGAGATCTGGGGACCTGGGTTCAATTCCCGGGTCCTCCCTGCATGGAGTTTGCATGTTCTCCCCGTGTCTGCGTGGGTTTCCTCCCACAGTCCAAAGACATGCAGGTTAGGTGGATTGGCGATTCTAAATTGGCCCTAGTGTGTGCTTGGTGTGTGGGTGTGTTTGTGTGTGTCCTGCAGTGGGTTGGCACCCTGCCCAGGATTGTTTCCTGCCTTGTGCCCTGTGTTGGCTGGGATTGGCTCCAGCAGACCCCCGTGACCCTGTTCGGATTCAGCGGGTTGGAAAATGGATGGATGGATGGACATTGTTAACATGTGGCCAAATGAGGCTGGAGCTAAACTGTAATGCTCACAGGTTAAATCTTGCCCTGGAAAGATTTTGGACAATTTTAAATGAGATAAATGCACTCGATAAAAGATTTTAAGTTAAATGACTGAATGCTTTGCACAGATGGAGCTCGACTGCATTCTGTGCATGGCCGCCTTCCACTTCTTTTCTGAAATACTGACTGTCAGATCCTTTCCCCAAGGTATTCTGGGGTCTTTGAAAGGAGGAGACTTTAAAACATTTTTTTTTTTTTTTTTAATTGTAGAGATGCTATCGGGGTCTTCCAACACTGATCAATAATTCTTCTGGAATAGAACAAGGTGGAAGGTTAGGAAAATTGGGCAGGTTCAGTTTAACAAAGTTTCTAGCTTGAAAACTTTGCAGGAATTGTATTGATGAAAAGTTGTATTTGAAGCATAATTGTTCTTAGGATCTATGTACAAGACTCTGTGTCTTAATCCCGGACATTTTCCAGACATTGAATAGTATATATGTTTGAGAGAGAGGAAAAAGGTGGTTGTTATGCAGAGGTGCAACAAATAAAAGCTTTTCTGTCTTACAGTTCTTTCTACATTGGTTCCATATTCTGAGAAAATTAAGGGTAACTGGATTTTTAGTGTAATGGCATTAGTTTGTATTAACTGGAGCACAGAGCAAGGAATATAAAAAAGCACTGTAAGATTATATTTCTATTGCAGACCAGGCTTATGGATATTCATCAATTTGTGTCGATGTCCAGGTCTTTATAGCTTGTATATATGCTGCCCATTAATAAAATTAAAAGTTGGGTAGTGCCATGCCCTCTTCTGCTTTAGGTTGTTGTAGTCTCACCATTTGGATATGTGGATGTTTTGAATTCCAAATAAATGAAGTTATGATTGAGTCTAATTTCTCAAATAATGATTTGTTAATGTATATGAGGATGCTTTGATATAGGAAGAGCATCTTGGGAAGGATGATCATCTTAACAATGTTGATTCTCCCTGCTAATGTAAGGTGGAGGGTAGACCGTCTAGTTACGTCTTGTTTAACACTAGAATCCCTGAAGCCTACGAAAAGAAAAAAAACTTATAATCCTGGGCCACCTTAAATTCCTTCACACCTCTCCATTAGCATCTTTTGTTTGGCAAATGTGTCGATCAGCACAAGCAGCCTGCTATCCCAATCCCCCCAGGGCCTCAGTCAACTCGGGCAAAAAGTTCTTGTTTATCTCGGTGTGAGGTGCCTGGAATTGTATAGGGTAATATGTCGTTATTTGGAACACATGCATTTCATGTGTGTTCCGTGTCTACAATGATCTATGTAAATGTAGGATGACAGGAAATGTGAGAAATGTTGAACACATACCTAAAACAAACTTTTTTCATGTTACAGTACTAACAAATTTATTTTTGACATGAAGTGTATAATGTGTGAAGACTGAAGTCCAAATATCAAATAAACACCTTCACAAAAGGTGCACGTATAACAAAACAAGTGCACTTTTATTCAAAAATATAACCGAAGAAAAAGAAATCGGTTTAGGGTATGACGCTGACCTGACCACTTGGGTGGTACAGAAGAACTGCTGACTTATAATCAAGAGGTCGCAGGTTTGAGCCCGGCCGCTAAGCAGAATTTCAGTTTTGAGTAGTAAGCTGCTCTTATTGTTACTATTATACAATAAAAACATACATTTGATTTGAGTCTGTAACAGCTGGTGTAAATTTAAGGTACTTATAAGGTTAGTTTTTTTTTTTTTTCTTTTTTCAGTTTTATTCTCTCAGTCATGTTCACGCTCCTCCCGATCTGGCACTGCTGTTATAAAATAAAAACGTGCTATAACAGAGGTGAACTCGGATGAGGATTCTACATCGGAGAAAGAGAACAGAATCAAGGGTGAGATGTTAAAGGAAAAAAAAACTGTAAAACACCATATAAGGCTGGGTATTTAAATAAATTTTAAACAAAAAAACAATAGCTTGTTACTTTGTGGTAGCCAAAGTGTGCATATAATTAATAAAATGAAGCTTAAACAATAACTATCTACATTTTAGTAACCAATTAGCCAAGATGTAGCCATAAGTGGCCCAAATGTGCATATAATTAATGAAAAAATATCAATATAATAATTGCAGCTTAACTAAAAAAAAAAAGAGGAAAAAGAAGGCCAAAAAAGAAGTAAAACATAAAAAAATAAAATATACAGTTACGGCAAATTTCACTTTACAAAATGATCCAAAATGCAAAATTCAAGTAGAAACTTCTTTGCCTTTCCAGAATATGGTGTGACCCATGATCGTGTGTTTCAAAAAGAAGGTCAAGATCAGTCTTCTCTGCTCTTTACCTGCTTCATCCAGAGAACTAAAAATGTAAAACTGATCTTCAATAACTACTTTCAGTTTGGCAGGATACAAGAAGTTGTACTTGGTTTCAGCTCTACATAGGCACTGTTTAATGCTATAGAATGTGGCATGTTTAGCAGCTGCAGCAGGCGAGAAATCTGTGAAAATACTAATGTGGGTACTTTCAAAAATAATCTTGTTTTTCTGTCTGAAAAGGGACATAAGATTTTGTTTGGCCTGTAGTTTATTGAAATGGACAATTAGGCTTTTTGGTTTGGAGTTATTCAATCCATGTATACGGTAGGCTGCAGAGATCTCAATGTCCGATTTAAAGTCCTCTCCAGTTATTTTAGAGAACAGATCAGCTATGAATTTCACTGGGTTTGGGCTTTCCCCATTTTTGAAGACCACCTTCAAAAGTCTGATGTTGTTCCTTCTATATCTATCTTTCAGTGTTGCCAGTTTGTCAGCGAGCAGTTTGCATTCTGATTTTGTAGCCGTTGCATTTTCATCTGCGACGGAAGCCAATTGTTGGCTTAACATCTTCAAGCTGAGCATTAAGTACTTTAATATTACTCTCTAACTTACTTTTATTTTCCTGTATTTTTTCATCAATTTTTTGTGCATTTCTGTGAAGATTATAGTAAACTTAGTACTTAAATGTTACTGCAGGTCTTTCATATCCGGATTCAGGTCCTTATTTTATTCATTTAGGGCCTTTATTTCTCTTATTGTTCTTCTTTACGTCTTGCTTTATATCATTTTTTTTTTCCCCAAGCTTGGCGATCATTACCTTCGGCTCGGAGAGTGCGTTTCAATCTTCTGTGATCTCTGTAGGCGGGGTTGTGAGTTCAGTAGGAGATGATGTCGCATACATGTGTGGTTGGGATTAGCTCCTTGCCCACCTGATTTGCAGTTTCGCTCCCACTAACGATCTCGGCTGGGGCTGATGCTGCTGTGTCAGGTCCTGGCAGGTCTGTACCTTTGCACGTCTGTTCCAGGTCAGTCTCTGGGAGGCTATACCATGAACTTGAGGTAATTTGATTATACAGGTCTACACAGAGTTCCTTGGACTTTATGGCTTGGTTTTTGTCCTGATATGTAGAGTGAATTGTGGGACCTTATATACACTGGTGTGTGCTTAATTTTCATGTAGATAATCAATGTGACCAAAAAGTAAAAGAATTTATGAACCTCCTGGACTCTTTTGATTTGAGACAGCTCGTTAATCAGCCTACACATAAAGCAGGTCATACGTTAGACTTAGTAATTACTAAAGGACTAAAAGTTGATATAAAGCAGGTCATTGATACGGGTCTTTCAGACCATTTTCTTCTACTTTTTAATATAGAAATAATGATAGAAAACACTCATGAGAAGCATATTGTTAAAAAACGCTTCTTTGACTCATCAGCAACTTTAAAACTTACAAACATTCTAACCAATCAGTCCGTTTATAGTGCCAACTATAATAGCGAGGAGAATGTAAATAGTAAGGTGGAAAGATTTAATACTAAAGTGAGGGCTGCTGTTGACATAGTTGCACCTGAAAAGACAGTTAAAAAATCTTCTAGCATTGTTATACCTTGGAAGACCCAAAGAGTGTCTGATTTAAAGAGAACATGCCGTAGAGCTGAGCGTAAATGGAGGAAGACTAAACTAACTATTGACTATGAGATATTAAAAGTTAAAATAACAGAATACAATAACACAGTCCGTCTTGAGAGGCGCTGCTATTTCTCTAAGATTATAAATAACAATGCTAGTAATCCCAGAGTCTTATTTTCGACAATTGATCATCTGTTAAACCCAGGTAACTCAAAGGAATGCCTCCTAAGTACTTCCAGTAAAACCTGTGAGGCTATCGCTGTATTTTTCAATCAAAAAATTAATGATATTAGAAATAACATAGTATATCTCCCCAACACTAAGGATCCCCCGAAACCCCAGTACTCCATAATAAATAAATTGGAGTCTTTCACTAGGATAGATTTACCTGATTTACATAAAATAATTTCTCAAATGAAACCATCCACCTGTGCCCTTGACCCAATACCAACAAATTTTTTCAAAGAAGTATCGGGTGTGCTTATTGATAATGTTCTTGACATAGTAAATTCGTCATTAGATACGGGGGTCTTCCCAGACTGTCTTAAGACTGCGGTAGTTAAACCCCTACTTAAGAAAAATAATCTCGACCCCTCTGCTCTTGAAAATTATAGACCCATCTCTAACCTGCATTTCTTAAGTAAAATTCTAGAGAAGGCAGTCATTATGCAGTTAAATGAGCACCTCAATAAACATGCTATTCTTGATAAATTTCAGTCAGGTTTTAGAACAAATCACAGCACAGAAACTGCACTCGTTAAAGTAGTAAATGACTTGCGGGTAAATGCAGACAGAGGCCATTTATCTGTTCTCATCCTCTTAGATTTGAGTGCCGCATTTGACACTATTGATCATAATATTCTTAAGAATCGCCTTAGTCAATGGGTGGGCCTCTCTGGCAGTGTCTTAAACTGGTTTGAATCCTACCTGGCAGGGAGAAAATTCTTTGTTAGTTGTGGTAATTATAACTCAAAGACACATGATATTCTATATGGTGTTCCACAAGGCTCTATCCTGGGTCCGCTGCTCTTCTCAATCTACATGCTTCCATTAGGTCAGATTATCTCGGGACATAACGTGAGCTACCACAGCTATGCTGATGACACACAGCTGTATTTATCAATAGCACCTGATGACCCCAAATCTCTTGATTCGCTAACACAATGTCTAACCTGTATCTCAGAATGGATGAATAGTAACTTTCTCAAATTAAATAAAGAAAAAACCGAAATCTTAGTGATTGGCAATAATGGATACAATGAGGCTATTAGAAATAAACTGGATGCATTAGGATTAAAAGTCAAATCGGAGGTAAAAAGCTTAGGGGTAACCGTTGATTGTAATCTGAATTTTAAATCGCATATTAATAAAATCACTAGGACAGCATTTTTTCACCTAAGGAACATAGCAAAAGTTAGACCTCTTATATCATCGAAAGATGCAGAGAAATTAGTTCATGCGTTTGTCTTTAGTCGGCTAGATTACTGTAATGCACTCCTCTCAGGACTACCCAAAAAAGACATCAATCGTTTGCAGTTAGTGCAGAATGCAGCTGCTAGAATCCTTACCAGGAAAAGAAAATCCGAACACATTTCTCCAGTTTTGATGTCACTGCACTGGTTACCTGTGTCATTCAGAATTGACTTTGAAATTCTGCTTATGGTTTATAAAGCTTTAAATAATCTCGCCCCGTCTTATATATCGGAATGTCTGACACCTTATATTCCAAATCGCAACCTCAGATCCTCAAATGAGTGTCTCCTTAGAATTCCAAGAGCAAAACTTAAAAGAAGTGGTGAGGCGGCCTTCTGCTGTTATGCACCTAAAATCTGGAATAGCCTGCCAGTAGGAATTCGCCAGGCTAATACAGTGGAGCACTTTAAAAAACTACTGAAAACACATTACTTTAACATGGCCTTCTCATAACTTCACTGTAATTTACTCCTGACACTCTGTATATCCAATTCATTATAATAACTATTCATTCAAAATTTGTACTAACCCCTACTCTCTCTTCTGTTTCCTTTTCCGGTGTCCTATTGGTGGTGGCTTGTGCCACCACCATCTACCCAAAGCACCATGATGTTCCAACAATGATGGATGGATTAAAAGCCAGAAGTCTGTATAACCATCAGCATCAAGTGACTCCGTGAGATCCCTAACTACAAAGAGGACTATTTCATTTATGTTAGGTAGAATGCCCAAAGGGGACTGGGCGGTCTCGTGGCCTGGAACCCCTACAGATTTTATTTTTTTCTCCAGCCTTCTGGAGTTTTTTTTTGTTTTTTCTGTCCACCCTGGCCATCGGACCTTACTCCTTTTTATGTTAACTAAGGTTGTCTTATTTTAATTTCTTATTTGTCTTTTATTCTTCTTTTCTTCATTATGTAAAGCACTTTGAGCTACTTTTTGTATGAAAATGTGCTATATAAATAAATGTTGTTGTTGTTGTTGTTGCTTTTCTATGTCCAATCAATTCAGTTTGCCACAGGGGGACTCCAATCAAGTTCTAGACACATCAAGGATAATTAAAGCAAATAGTATGCACTTGGCCAAAATCTGGAGTGCTACAACAAAGGATCTGATAATTAAGAGAGATTTCAGGTTTTGATTTTTAATAAATTTGCAAAAACTTCTGAAAACATGTTTTCACTTTGTCATTATGGGTTACGGAGTATAAACCGACGCCAAATTTTCCACTCAAGGTTAAATCTACAACACAAAGTGTTGCACAGTAAATAATTTCTGAATACTTTCTGAAAGTGAATACTTTCTGAATCCACTGCATCCACTCAACAAATTTTTGTCTGAACCACTAACATGCTAAACAGGATTATGGAAATGTTCTTATAGAGAAAACACTCACAGTCTTTGAATTTGATAATAGATCTAAGTGACCTATCTAAGTGGCATAATAACCCAACTGAGTTCTGATATTTTTCAGTATCTTCTGATGCAAAATATTTTGATTTTATCTGCTAATTATACATGCAGTTACAGATTTACCTCTAAAGAAAATATTTTGGCTTTGTGCAAAATGTTTCGAATGCAAGGCCAAAGGAAGGGCAAAAGGTAACTTGCGAAAGAGTGAAAACCTGAATTTGTAGGAGATAACTGCATAAGATTATATTTACACATAAATCAAAATGCATTTGAGGACATCACAAAATTATATTTATAAAAAATCTTAAAAATCAACTACAGATACCTGATAATTCTACTTCAGCATATCTTTTGTGTATTTTCAGATACTGTATCTCAGATGCCTTTTCCAAAGCAAGTTAAAATGACAAACTGATGACTGACATATCTAAAATACATTTTCAAATATTTTGATATAGTATAACTGGGTGAAGAAGGGGCTGAAGGTTTGTAAAAGTTTAAAGTACCATCAACAGATATAGTACCCAAGTATAACTGGAGGTGTGTAAAAAAATTTGTTTGCCATAGACAGTAATGCAAAGTGAAAATCTACTTTGGTGTTTCTCCCAAGACATATTAAATTTTAATAAATAAGGTCCTCTGCGGTGTCAGATTTGTTGGATGTTCAGAATAGTGTCTGAAGCCTTAATATGGTAACTGTAAAAAATGCTCCTCTATCTCAAGATCAAAATCACTGAACGTAAATAAATGTTTACAGACTGGGCCTGTAAAAGGTCTCTCTCATTTCATTTAAGAAGGTGGTTCTACTCAGTAGCATCAGCTCCAGAGGCATAAGTGTTTGGCAACTATGATAACTCTTGAGTGCTAGGAGGAGCACAAATTCAGAACGAAAAAGGTAGAATGAAAGAGGTAAGGCACTGTATTAGAGCAATTGATCATTTTTCATTAGCAACAGTAAGCTTTGTTCTGTGTTTTACCAGCCTGTGTAAATAAGCTACAGGCTAACACTGAGGTGGATCCAATTGGCACTGTATGCATTGCAATTAATTGTATGTGAATGTTTAAAAATCTGAAATGTTATGAAGAAATTAAGCTGATCTCAATTAATAAAAACCATAGAATAAGTGCAGCCTGCTACTAGTTTTTCAACATAAACTAAAAATAAATGTAACTTCCAGGGGAAGAAAAATGAAGTACAACTCCAGGTTTAACACTTGGCATTTACTAGTTTGGCACAAACAACTTATGTAGACAAGATTTACACAGCCTTTTTCTGACCATTGATTCATACATCTTGATGTTGATTGTGACAAGAAATGTTTTTGGATGTTTGGACGTTAATCACTCACTGTCCAAATCTTCTTTGAGCATCTCTAACTGAATTCGGTGGTAAGACCTGCTTTTGCTTAGGTAAATTACCAGTGATTTAGCACTTTACCAGTTTGTATATAATCTGGAATATTGTTTAATTATTAACTTGTTAACCCTGAAATTCCTTTGTAACTCTGTGGACCACTGAAATCTCCATTGTTGTTGGTGATATGTATTGCCTGCTAACCTGTAATAAGCTAAGCTAAAATTCTCATCTTTGTGTAAAGTGGGCTCTTTATGATATACTACTACCATTTGCTAATCATTAATACCTGCTTTAATGCAAACTGTCAACAGTTTATGGAGTGATCAAGCTAATGGGGTAAAAAAATTTCACAGTCATGTCTGTCTTAAACTTCTTTAATAACTTGTCTATCAAATGATGACATAAACAAAGAATGTGCTGTTAAAGAAAACTGATTTCCCCATAGTCTTCTTCCTTTCAATACCTGGATGGTAACATGGAATTATCATTAAAAAAATGTTTGCCAAATACTGTATAATTACTGCAATAACTTTTTGGTTCTAAAACAGAGAAATTTGAAAGTATTTTTGGACAATGTTGTTGATTTTGTGAACTACAATTACTTAAGACTTCTGTATCAACAGTTGTTGCAAATTTTGGATGAAGTTAATTTTAAATTGGGATTTAGTTTTGCATAGTGCTGTGGAATGGTTAAGCTCTCTATAAAAGTGTTTTATCCTAAAAAAACAAAAAAAAAAAAACAAAAACAAAACTGCAATATGTGCAGCAATATGTGGACTGTTATCCAAGATCCCACCAAGTTGGATTACACATATGATAAATGCATGCAAATAGCAAACCTTACTCCAAAGGTTTGAGCTTTTGAAATGCAGCTTCAGAGGCATACCAGTCTCTACAAAACTGAAGGCAGGCAAACCAACAGCATCTCATATTCATTTCCAAGTTAAAGAGAACAGTAACAAGGAACAAGCTATCTTCTTGGTTTCTACCTGTGTCATTGATGTGTGTTGATGCTATGCTTTAAGAGGGGTTCCAGCAGATTTGTTTTTGCAATGAATATCTGTGTAAATGGAGACTGTCAGGAGCCCCCTCACAATTCGGGGCCAAGGCAATTGCCTGTCCTGCTTGTCATGCCTCTGTAGCTAAATCATAAAGAGACAACAATGAAAATAAAAATGTATTGCCTGCTTATTTCCAGAGTAATACGTATTTCAATACCTTTCACATTTGTTCCATCTGGAATTAACCTTATGTTGCCAAAAACAAAGCAGCACACAACAGAATGCATACAAGTGTTTAGAGCTGTTATCACCACATACTATTCTCTATATATGTTTACAGCAACTCTGGAAAGTATTTAACACACATTACACAACTTACTTTCTTGCTCCTGTAGGTTGTGGGCAAGTGTGTGATCTTCTAGGACTGCAAAGTCTCGACACACTGAAATAAGAAACAAAACAGATTAGGTCAAGGAATCTTTTGACTGCACTAAAACAAACATCCATGACAGTATCAAATGCAATTCTTGAAAATCCTTTCATGTAATGAATTTATGGAAAACATTTTTGAACATTTCCTGGCCCCAAAAATGATAGAATCAGTTTAATAATAATATCAGTCATCAAAATAAACTAGCATGACTTTTCCCCTTAATTAAATAAATTCTGTTCACCTGCACTTTACTACTTTAGGTTTTACATTCAAAGGAATGGTCTTTCATTTTGGGTTTATCCTACCATTTTGCAATCCTGTTTGGCATCATGATGATCAGGACAATGCAAAAAGATATGTGAGCAACATAAACAAGATCCTGACTTTACCATAGCATGTGAATGTACAAATGCACTCTGCAACCTATGGATTCAGCAACACCCCATTCAGCAAGTTGCTGGGAGTACAGTCTATAAATGCAGTACAGATTGAGCATCCATAATCCATAATGCCTGGGACCAGAAGTACTTTGGATTTTGGAATATTTGCATCTTCCTAACACACCCACCCTCAATTCCTCCAAACAATGTACTTTAAACCGCTGAGAGAGCAAAAGAAAAAGAGCAAAAAAACCTGATGATGTAAGAAAAATACAGTGTTAAATGGCCGTTATCTATCCAGGACCACAGTACCACAAGGTAACTGAAGCGTAATAATTTTGTATATTGTGAACACTGCAGCAACAGAAGAGACAGACATACAAGTAGAAAACTGCAGCTACTTGACTTTATGCATTTGGGAAGTGCTTCTGTCTGCAATTACATTGTTTGTCATTTTCACTACTGCATCACTACAAAGGCATAACAGCAGCAAATACAGTTTAGATAAGCATCATGGTCCACGTATATATGGCATGTTACAGTGCTGTAGCTATATCCTGTCATGTATTCTGGCCCTGCAAGACTAGGTGACCCTGTCTGACTGCTGTGTCAGGGAATAGTAGCGTGGTAGATCCGACTACAATAAATAACCATGCTGTTGTTCCTGTTTCAAGCTGAATAAGGTTGGTTTTGCTAAAGTACTGAGACTCAGCCTCGTGTTTTGGGATGTAAGACAGTGACTCACACATTAATATATATCTTGTGGCCATGCCAAGGCAGCGGTGGCTGCCAGAGCCTAATCTTGTTCTGGGTTTTGCTGTATTTCTTGGGGATCCATCGGTACAAGGACCCCACTCCTGGTACCATTTGACGTGTGAGTCCCTGTATTGCACCCCACAAGGCTGAGTCTCAGTACTTTAGCAAAACCAACTTTATTCTACTTGAAACAGGAACAGCATGGTTATTTACTGTAGCGGGATCTACCACTCTCCTATACACAGTCACAGCAATCAGGCAGGGGCGTGGCCAGGTTAGTGGCCAAGTAATACTGTTCCCTGCAGTTATGTTCCTTGAATCACCTATCAACGGCAGGTGCTCATAGCGCGACCGCAATCTTTTCAGATTTGTTTTTGCAGCAAGCTGCTACAGCGCTAGGAGCCTGTGGTTGCCCGCAACCAATAGGCTGTCTTCCACAGACGCAGTCAGTGATTGAGCTTCGGGACGCTCTTTGGTATGTTGTCCCATTGAGGGGAGCCCTAAAAGTGTTTAGAAACCTTACATCTCCCCTCTTACCTTTGTCCACTGGTGTGGGCAAAAAGACCATACAAGCTGGGCTCAGCCAGATGGAAGAGAACGTCTGCATTGGTGTGTGCAGCCCCGGGACGGTGGCAAACATCAAAAGCAAACGTCTGTAAACTAAGTGAGCCGGGCATTCATATCCTTCTGTTTGTACAGCCATTGTAGTGGGGCATGGTCAATGACCAGGGTAAACCGTTGTCCCCAGAGATAGTAACAGAGGGTTTCCACTGCCCACTTAATCGCCAAGCACTCCTTTTCAATTGTTAGAGTAATTATTTTCCCAGGGCAGTAGCTTTCTGCTGAGAAACGTGATGGGGTGCAGTTTCCCATCAAAACATTGTGGAGCACCGCTCCTAAAACGAAAGCGCTAGCATCTGTTTACAGAATAAATTCCTTCAAAAAGTCAGGACTGCACAAAACTGGGAATGATGATAAAGAGACTTTTAGGTCCGCAAAAGCTCTCTCACAGGCATCGGTCCAGACAACACTACGATTCTTTCTGCCCTTTGTCAAGTTCGTAAGGGGGGTGGGCCTGATCTGCAAAATTGGGAATGAACCACCTGTAAAACCCAACGAGCCCGAGGAAGGTACGAACCTGCCTCTGTGTTTCGGGACGGGGATATGCGAGCACCTCCCCCACCTTGTCCATTTGAGGGTTGAGCAACCCCTTCCCTACGGAATATCCCAGAAAGTGGGTTTCTGACATACCCAGCTTGCACTTCTTAGGGTTGGCTATCAACCCCACCAGCCGTAAACTGTCAAACACCACCCGAAGGCAGACGAGAGGAGATTCCTAGTCATTACTGAAAATGACCACATCGTCAAGACAGGCACCCGCATACGTGGAATGGTGACACAGGATCTGGTCCATCATTCGGTGAAAGGTCAGCAGTATGCCATTGAGACCAAAAGGGAGTACCCATAAATTCAAACAATAAGTCTGGAGCGGCGAACGCGGTTTTCTCACAACTACACTCCTCCAAGGGGACCTGCCAATAACCCTTTGTGAGATCAATGGTGGAGATATATTAAGCCTGTATGGGCTTTTCTAACAGCTCATCCACACATGGCATCGCGTATGCATCAAACTTGGAAATCTCATTCAAACGTCTAAAATCAATACAGAACCAAACCATCGGACTTTAAGATAAGTACAATTGGGCTTCACCATTTGCTTTTGCTCAGACGAATAATGCCTAATTGGAGCATCTGTTGGACTTCCATGTGTATCACTTTCCTTGTTGCCTCGGTTAGGCGATACGGGGGCACTTGTATGGTAACACCGGGTGGAGTGACAATCTTGTGTTCTGCAATCGTCATCCTGCCAGGTGTTGCCAAAAACACGACCGAGTTCCCTTTGATCAGCAATAGCAATTCCGTCTTTTGGGTGTCAGTTAAATCATCCCCAACAGTGACCTCAGTCGGAGGGACCACTATGGCTGTACCACTCCTTTAAAAGATTAATATGCAAAATTTATATGGGTTTCCGCCACCCAGGAATTCTGAAATTATAATTCACTGGGGACATACGCTCTTCTATCACTGCCGGCCCTTGCCATTCGGCCCGAAATTTATGTGGATCGGACAGGATCAACACCAGCATACAATACCCCTTCTTAAACTCTCAAGAGTTTACTCATCCCGTCATAATTACATTACTGTACCTCCTGCTTGCGCTGCTTATGTTCTACCACAAAAGGAGGCAATTTGGCAATCTGGTCTTGTAGCAAAACAACTCGATTGACAAACCTCCCCCCAGGGGTTGCCACGAGAGTCCCCATCCATTCTTCCTGAAAAATGTTGAAAACCCCGTGCGTTCGCTGGCCAAATAATAGTTTGAAAGGGCTCATCCCAATTGCTGCTTGCGGGGCTTCCCAAACAGCAAACTGGAGGAAAGGTACAATAGTGTCCCAAGTAGTTGGATCGTCATGGGCTACCCGCTGAATCGTGTTTTAGGGTTTTATTAAATCGTTCAGTTAGGCCTTTCGTCTGTGGATGATAAACCGTGGAGTGTAACTGCTTAATTCCGAAACTTTTGCAAAGCTGCTTCATGATGCGAGACATAAAGGGTGTGCCCTGATCAGTGAGAGTCCCGTGAGGGATACCAATATGTGTGAACATATCCGAGAGCGCTTTTGCAATCCCATCGCAACACTGCTACTTCTAGGTATCTTGTAGCATAATCGATTAACACAAGCATATACTGAAAGCCACTTTTACTTCTGGGAAGTGGGCCAATAACATCTAATCCCACCCTCTCAAACGTGACGCCTAAAATAGGTATCGGCACAAGTGGTTCCCTGGCGGGTCTGTGAGCGGACACTATTTGGCAGTCAGGACAGGCCTTACAAAATTGCTCCACATCCCAGCTTATATCAAAATAAGTTCCTTCATATATTTTCCTCGCCGAGGTGACTCCCCAAAATGTGACTGTGAGCAATTTTTAAAACTTTCTCCCTATGCTCACTTGGAACTACCAACTGCTTGATATGTCCATCGCCCATACAATCAGAAATCCCCCAAAACAAAAAACCACCCTTAATGTAAAAAATGTGTTTTAAAATTCGGGTCCTCTCTCTCCAGATAGTAAGAGTCATTTGTGACGTAGGCTTGTCTGAATGCAAAGTCCAAGATGTTATCGGCTTGTTGTAGGCGAGCAAACTCCGCCTGGACGACAGTCTCGACTTCCTCTGTTTGATGCAGAATCGTATTTGCCTCCCACTGCTATTTCGTTTTCTTCTGGGTCTGTATTGAGTGTTCAGTTTGGGGAGGCTGTTGGAGCGTGTAACGGAGTAGAAAAGTTTCCCAGCTGTCCTGGGCCTTCACTTGAGGATTCGTCCCCCAGCTCACTGGACTACTCCAGTTCAAGTTCAAACCTGTTTCCTTGACTGACATTGTCTGCGGTGAGCCCCTCTCTATCCACCATGGAGATAGGTGCTCTGCAGGTGGCCATGACCCATGGGAAGAGGGCATTCATTTTTTCTATTAGGAGTGCCCAGGGCGAGGTGTCAGACATGGCAGTCCAAACCTTAAAGTTCTTCCCTTTAAATTTCAGAGGGAGTAATATAGTCTTGCTTTTTTTTTTAACATCCCCATGGACCCAGTGGATGTTCACTTTGCCCATGGCCTTATAAGGGGTCTGCCAGAGTAAGTTACAGCGGACTACACAGAGATCACTACCAAGAGTCCAACAGCGCAAAGAATTCCCAACCGGCCAACATAATAGAGACCTTAAAACTGTCCTCTAACATTTTGGGAGAAAACTTGCAAGCTGCATACCTGGGCCAGACCGACAGCCATTGTTCGCGCAGATGGGAGGTGACACTCCCGAGCCAGATGTCCCAGTTGATCTCAGCGAAAGCAGCTGTGTTTCGTCTGTACTATGGTGTTCACACTCTGGCGTCTTCTAGTCATGTTACTGGTGACCCTGAAAGTCTGTGCTGACTGGATCAAAATTAGGGTCAAACCTGGGTAGCCCCATTGTCTCCAGGTGACTTGTGAACCCTCTAGTCTGCGGGTCAGAGCCAGCAGCGAGTGGATATCATTCTGTAGCATTCATCACAAAGGCTCTTGTCTATCTCTGACAGGACCGCATCAATAGCGAGTTTCTCTACGATGCGCTTCAAAGGGTCTCCGCTGATCCAGCTTTGAATCAGGTCCACTAAGCCCTGGATGTGTCCTCATACAGGGTGATCCGGATCAATCTGCCAGAACTGAAACTGGTGACCCTTGACCACTGGGCTCACAGCCGTATGGAGGAAGATCTGTTGCTTCAGGTAGTCATAATGATCGAGCCTTTTGGGAGGAAGATTCTGTATGGTGTGATGGACGACCGGCTACAGACTCCGGTCGCCACCCCCAGGCCGCTAGGAGGAGCCCTCCGGACAGCATGATGGTGCCCCGAGTTCCAGCAGGGCCTCATGGACTTTGTAGTTTCTATACACAGCCCTGCTGGATACCTTGGGGACCACCGGGAGTCGCTGTAGGGGGGCTAGTGGGCTCTTGCGTGCCCTATAACCCGGGAGTGCGTCACAGTAACGTGACTGGAGGAAACAACGTGCTCCCGGGATGAAGAAGAGGACTGTTTGCCCTGACCTGGAAGGAAACGGACTTTTGGGTTGTGCCAGGAACCACTTCCGGGTCAGGGGCTATAAAAGGACTGTGGGAAGCCCAGTACACTGAGCTGAGCTGGGAGGTAGGGTGGCAAAGTGTCTGGGCGAGGAGGATTTGTGATTATTATAGAAGAGTTTATTGTATATGAGTGTGGTGTATAGGGTGCTTTGTGCACAGTATATTTATAAAATAAATAGTATTTATACTTTACCTCGAGTTCAGAGTGGTACCTGAGGGTTCAAGAGGTGGACAAAAGCCTCAACTGCTACAATGGCTTTGAGGTTTTCTCCAGTTAAAAATGGCGCTAAAATAGCTGTCCAGGCTCCCCTGTCCCAGGGCATCAATAAAGCATACATTAAAGCAGAATAGGAAACACTCTGGGTCATCTGAGGGTACCATCCTCAGCAACACATCTCGTGGCTACACCAGAGACTCATCTTGCTCTGAGTTTTGCTGTATTTCTTGGGGATCCATCAGTACAAGTACCCCACTCCTGGTATAATGTGATGTGTGAGTTCCTGTCTTGTACCCCAAAATTTCATTTTGTTAAAAAAAATTGATAAAATTAACTACTGTGGTCTACAGTTTAATTACAAATACACCTTAATAAAATTTACATAAAACTTCTGTTTGTGTCTGGTTATACAGAAAATTAGTGAAAATAAAAAAAAAATGATTTATTTAAAAAAAAAAAAATGGAACTAGCCGATCAAGAAACATGAAATCGGTGATCAGTATTGGCCTCAAAAAACCTGATTGGAGGATTCCTACACTGAACTATTAGAAATTAATTCAATTCACTTTATTTCCCAAGAGAAAGCCCATATTGTGTAATAAAATACTTGGTTAAATGCCACAGCTTTATGGTAGGCCCCTATGCTTTCATTAGGAATCGCTGCTTGAGTTATATATTATATACTGTCACACACGTGCAATTAGGAGGCAGTCAAAGAGCCTAAAGGTGAGTGAACTATCGCGAACTATGAGTTGGTCAGGTGGTACTTACCTGGATCTCTTCTTTCCACAGAAAACCAGAAGAAAAATAATTGCCTCCACTTCCGGGTATAAAAATGGCCACGACAACGTCAATTCTGGCCATCCTCAATGACATCACTTCCGGCTCTTCCAGATCGCATCACTTCCGGCTCACCTCAATGACGTTACTTCCAGTTCCTGTTCCTAACGCCAACTATTTCCTGTTCCCATAATCCTCTTTGTATAAATCCACCATTTTCCCAAAGTACAACTGTCAAATGTTCTTGCAATTTAAAGACTTTGATCTCTTTTTTTCATATATTGTCTTAGGGCAATATACAGGGACGGTCTCCAAACCTTTTTCTTGGCTCACGAGTTGTTTTTCACAGGTTAAAAGCCCACAATACATATGGCAGGGCTCATCACTAACTTTTAAAGCGATTGCCAGACTTTGCAATCAAGCATCAAATTTTGGTTTCCAAAACTGAAAATATGGTTGCCATTTTTAACAATCTATAGTTGGAGTAATTAAAATATATGTCAACTTGCTGCTACTTTATACTGACTATACTGAGCAATAGTTCAAAAATATTTTCACAGTCAAAACACTTCATAATTGGCAATTGAAGTTTAAGGTTTAGGTTAGTAATTTTCAAAATACTTATGTCAAGATGCTACAGAATACATCCTTTATTTACTTAAAGTGCACTGAAACCAGAGTTGGCTTAAGTAAGCCATCCTAAAACACAAAAAAATTTAAAGTTTTTCTACTTTTGGCATAAATCACCAGATCACAACAGTTTAAACAACAGCACAGGGATTCCTTAAAAAAAAAAACTTTTTCACAGCACTCCAATCTTTTAAAATTCACCATAATGTAAATAACATGCATTGCCACATAATGTAGGTAACATGTATCATCCTCTGGGGGCCTTGTCTGTTGTCCGAGTGTATGTTCCAACTGCAGTTAGAGCTGTCTCAGTGAGGGAGAGATTTTATTTGCAATTTGGCTTAGTGGTTGATGGATGCCCACAAGGTTAGACTCCTCTGGTCATAGGTGACTTCAATGCAATCAATGGCACTGACAGGGCTGGTTATGAGGATTGTGTCAGTCCTCATGGGTCTGGCAAACATGATGAAAGTCACTCCATGTTCCTTGATTCTACAAAATGTCAGGGGCTACAGATTGCTCGATCCTGGTTCCAGCGCCCTGAGCCACATCGTTGGACTTGGTACTCCAATATCGGTGGTGTGATGAAGGAAATTGATCACATCCTTGTAAACAGATGCTGGAGGGTCCCACAACACTGCAGAGTCTACAGAACTGCCCAGTTTGTGAATTCTGACCACAGACTTGTTGCTACTGTGAAGATCCAGCTTAGGTCAAGCAGGCTACGATCTACTAGGAGAATGAGGTTGGACCTGGCCAGACTCGAAGATCAGGCTGTTTCTAATGAGTTTGCATGGTTTTGCGAGGAACTTGAAGACTTGGGTGTGACTGCTGATCCTAATGTGATGTGGGAGACCTTCCGTGACAAGACCCTGAAGATTGCTGAGGGCTGAATTGGTATTGCCAGTGTTCCCAGAAAGAGATGTTTCATCTCACACAGCACCCTGCATATCATCAAGGGGAGTTGCAATGCACGACTTAATGGCAACTCTGAAATGTACCAGAACCGAGAAGGACAATTGCAAGGGCTCTGAGGACAGATAAGGAGGAGTTTGTTAGAGGAATCTGTGAGCAAGTGGCATACCATCTGTGGGTCTAACGACCAATGTCCTGTTTAGAGAGGAATCAAAGCATTATACACATCCAAATCTGTTCCTTGGAAAGTCGCCGTTAGGGTGGGTGATGGAACAGTCTTTACGGATGATGCTGCAATTGTGACACGCTGGGCTGGCTACTCTGAGCATCTGTTAAAAGCTGATCCTCCAGCTAGGATGTTGGACATCTCTGGGTTCCCAGTTCTTGAAGCTGATTCTACAATTTGCTGAAAACCACCCAATCCTTGTGAGAATGCATAGGTAGTGAACCAGCTGAGGGCAGGAAAGGCTGCAGGGATCTGTGGTATCCAGGATGAACTTCTCCAGGCTGGAGGTAAGGCTGTCCTCCTGGAATTGCAAGCAATCTTTGTTTCCGTTTGGGAGATGGGTGTCATCCCAGGTGACTGGAAAACAGGACTTGTCATCCCTATCTGGAAAGGGAAGTGTTACTGCCTGGATTGTGGCAACTGCAGGGGAAAAACACTGCTCTCAGTGCCAGATAAGGTCATTTCTAGGGTTATCCTCTTTGGGACATCCTAAGACTTGGCGAGATACTCCCAAAGCTGCTGGATGTCATGGTTAGCCTGTACACTGGTACTGTGAGTGTTGTGCAGAGTGAAGGCAACCCCTATGCGTTTTTCCTCAGTTGATTCTGGGCTTCGTCAGGGGTATGTTCTTGCTCCTACTCTGTTCAATGCTTGCATGGACAGGGTGTTGGGCAGGGTTATGGGGTCCAGCAGCTGTGGAGCATCTATGGGTGAAGAATGTTTCACTGATTTTGACTTTGCAAAGTCAATGAAGGCTTTGATCTGGGCTCTGCAGAGAATGAGCAAGGATTCAGATCATCTGGGCTTCTGAGTGTCCAAGATAAAAACCAAGATCAAGGCCTTTAAAGACCTCTTAGGCAAACCTATCGTCAGTGTGCCCGTCTGGGGAGAGAATGTCGACCTTGCTTACCTCGGCAGGGACATTAATGTCTCTGGTGACTCATACAATGAAGACAGTAGAAGGACTGGGAGAGCATGGGGGGTTATGAGGTCACTGGAAAGGGGTGTGTGGTGCTCTCGATATCTCTGCAAAAGGACGAAGGTCCCAGTCTTTAGACTTGCAAGACATGGACGCTATCCAGTTACTTGAGACGAAGACTGGTCTCTTTTGGTACTGTGTCTCTTTGAAGAATCCTTGGGTACCACGACTTTGTGTTGAATGAGTGGTTGCTCATGGAATCCCAAATGAGGCACATTACCTGCATTTTGAGGGAGCATCAGTTACAGCACTACGGCCAAGTGGCACAATTCCCAGAGGATGATCCGGCTCTCAGGATCCTCATTGTTGAGAACCTGAGTGGCTGCACCAGGCCAAGGGGACACCCATGTAACACCTGGCTGCGGCAGATATATGGTCATTCCGGAAGGGGAATGGACCTTGTGTTTGCCTGGGGGGGTTGCCAACCAGGATACTGAAATGTTTCGTTGTGTGGTGGGTGTGGCAACACGCTGTACCAGTACATGCTCCCCAACCTGACCTGACCTAACCTGACTTGACTTGTATTGCCACATCAGAGTTCACACACACATTTGGGGGGGAGGGAGGCACCTCCTTGTTTTAATACAATGCAAAAGCATCCACTTTATAAAACATCTATATTATCTTGCAAATAATATATAAAATAATCAAATATTGCTTCTTATATAATAAATGTTATTCAATAACTTATTTCTGTGTTATGAATGTCCATGTAGACATTCTTCAACTAAACTGTTAACCAAATTTATTCCCCTTTTGGTCATTTAAAATAATCTTGAATTAATTGAAATTAAAGATACTGTGGGAAGACTCTTGTCGTTCTATAATTCTACAGTTGCTCACTTGTAGCAGTCACGTTAATCAGTCTTGAAAACGTGTCCTGTCAGTCCTCAGAAAAAAAGAAACCATTTTAAAATGAGGATCTAGAGTTGATGTTTATTGACAGCAGCATTGAATGATTAGAATATAAAATAAAAAGAACCAGTCATCGTATATGCCTATATTATATGTAGTACGTCCACACATCTAATTTAAGCGTCTAAGTCGCTGATTTTAGTTAAAGAGGACACACATTTTATGCAAAGTGGTAAAGTGCTTTTTCTGTAGAATGATTTAACAGATGCATTACCGCAACCTACTGGATAGGATGCCAAAAAACGAAGATAACCAAAAACCTACATATAGTAATTGAGCAGGGCAGAAATTCACAGGACCAATTCTGAGACTTTAAGAATCGATATTTTTACCCAGGCCAAGCCAACTGCCTTAAAATGGCACCCAATTGTAACCATTAATATCTATCCCTGGAAACGGGACACTGGTAAAGAAACCACATAAAAATGTTAGAAAGCGCAGTTTCTGGCAATCTTTTATACCATTTTCCCAAGTAAAAGCTTATATCACAGCATCACTTTCTGTTACTGTATCATAAACAGCCTGTTTTGTACAAAACCTTTATAGGGAGCA
Source organism: Erpetoichthys calabaricus (assembly GCF_900747795.2). Taxonomy (NCBI): domain Eukaryota; kingdom Metazoa; phylum Chordata; class Cladistia; order Polypteriformes; family Polypteridae; genus Erpetoichthys; species Erpetoichthys calabaricus. The sequence continues at coordinate 203,415,547 of NC_041395.2, forward strand.
GAAAATAGGTAAAAGATCTTTACAGAGAACCAAGGACCGTATCAATGCTTCTTGTGAGAAATTATTGCGTCCCCACTCTTTACTCTGCCTTTTGTTTAATGCGTATGTGTTTAAGGGTCGACTGTGTTATTGTTAATGCAGTAGAACAGGGTTTTTCTTGGCAAATGAGCTCCATAAGAACTGCTTAATTTCTTACAGTACTTAAGAAAGCATTAGCTATTCAATGCAATTCATAATTAATTAGATCAGTTGATTCTTTTCATTCTTTCAAAAAAAAACTTAAAACTCATCTGTTCAAGAAGGATTTTAACTTAACCTAATATTTTGCCCCTTCTTTCAGTTTACCTCTTTGTTCTGATGCTCAGGATAATTTATGCATTTGTTATATCACAAAGTATGTTACTTGATCAGGCTTTCCTTTTTAATATTGAATTTAGTATTTTACTCTGGTTTATTGTATTTTAATCTATTTAATGCATATCTTGCATTTATCTGTTTACTGTACTATACAGGAAATATTTATATCAAATGTTACATATATCCTGCTGTTTAAATAAGCACCTTGAGCATGTGAAAGGCACTATATAAATAAAATGTATTATTATTATTATTATGCCAATATACGTCTATATTTGATGATATTAATTAAACAATGAGGATAAGATGCTATAGTCTGACCAGCCTGTATTCTATGAACAGAGTTTGGCTGGCTGTTTAACTACGTACCACTTCAGACTCCAGACCTTAAATCTTCTAACAGCAGTCTGTTTATTATTCCAAGAGTCAATCATAATAGAAGTGGTGAGGTAGCTTTCTGCTATTATGCACCAAAAATTAAAAATACTTTACCAACAGAGATCCCAGGCTAACACAGTAGACCATTTTAAAAAAAGTCAGAAACACACAAAAAGACCAAATTAAAAAAGTGTAAAAGTTTAATTCTACCCTTCATAAACTACATATGCATGGAATTACCATACTCTTTAATAAATGTCCAATCTTTATTAATCTTTAATTATCTTCATGGTTCATATGCAGCCGTCCATGATGTTTGAATGTTTAAATGAAAGAATATATCCCAACCTGTTATGATACCCACTGCATTAAAACATCTCAAAGAATGTGTTAATAACATGCATGTTAGGTAGAATGCCCAGTGGGGGCTGGGTGGTCTTTTGGCCTTGAACCCCTACAGATTCTGTTTTTGATCTTCATTTTAGCTGGACATTTTTTTTGTGTGTATTTTCTGTCCATCCTGGTAACCTAACCTTATCACCGGACCATTATTTAGACTACAATAAAATAAAAATTATTTCTACATTTAAAAACTATTTCTCTTAACTATCTATCTTATGTAAGTGAACATTATTTTTTGCATGCTATCTATGCATTATTTTTTTTTTTAGCTAATTTTGTGTATCTTTTCATTTAATTACTCCTTCAACAGTTGGTAAAGCATTTTGAGCTACATCGTTTGTATGAAAATGTGCTAAAGAAATAAATGTTGTTGTTCTTCATACACACATAGGCAGGACAGTCCACTCTTTGATTAGGAAAAGGTGATGGGTTTTAAAATGAAAACCAGAATCAATATAGACCTTTTCCAAAAATAATTAATTGTTAAATGAGGCAAAGTTATACACAACTAAAGACATTAAGGTAAATGTGTTTATTACTAAATGCCTACATTAATCAGGCTTGAAATCAACATTTATTCACAGAAAAAAACTTAAGAACTC